>NW_016108098.1:112776-129711 GCF_001604975.1 Cebus imitator | reverse complement strand
AAAAAAAAAAAAAAAAAAAAAACCCAAAGGAAGAGAAGGAGCAAGTTTGGATTTCTAGTGTTAGCAAAAGTGATTCATTTTTCTATCTTAGTATCCTTTGTCTTTAACTTTGAAATTTCAAAGTGGAGATGAGTAAATCCTCTGTTTTCATTTTTCAAGTATAAATATATTGAACTAATTATTTAATGTGATCAAATTTCCTATTATTAATTTGAATGTATTTTTTCTTGTTAAAATTCTTCTAAAACTGATTTAGATTTTTGTATAAAATCAGGGAATACACATTTTATAATTCAGGCCTTTTGAAACATGAATCTATATATGAATTATTAATAACTGTGGGTTCTTATTTATTTTTCTTCTCCCAAGGTTGTTTTTAAAAAGTCATTTGATATTAATTTTGCTGGTACCCTCACCAAAAGGATACGGAGTTACTTTTCATTAATGACCCACATTGTAGGATTTGTGACTGAAAAAGTGTTTCAAACCATTGTTTAGCTTTTTGATTGTTTGGTGACTTCATTATTATCTCATGAATTCCACCATTTTGGGGTATAGATCATTATGCCGTATGTGTATGTATGTGTGTGTATTATTATTATTATTATTTTTTGAGTCAGAGCCTTGTTCTGTCACCCAGGCTGGAGTGCAATAGTGCAATCTCGACTCACTGCAGCCTCCACCTCCCTGGTTCAAGCAATTCTTCTGCCTCAGCCTCCTCAGTAGCTGGGATTACAGGTGCCTGCCACCACGCCCAGCTAATTTTTGTATTTTTAGTAGAGACAGGGTTTCACCGTGTTAGCCAGGCTGGTCTTTAACTCCTGACCTCAAGTGATCTGCCTGCCTTGGCCTCCCAAAGTGCTGAGATTATAGGCGTGAGCCACCGCGCCCAGCTAGTCAGAGCTTTAATAGAAAACTTAATACCACGATACTAATTTTGAACCTGAGTTAAAATATATACTAATAGATAAATCTTGAAGAATTCTGTGACTGTTTTTTTTTTTCTTGAGATGGAGTCTCACTCTGTCACCCAGGCTGGAATGCAGTGGGATGATCTCAGCTCACTGCAACCTCTGCCTCCCGGGTTCAAACAGTTCTCCTGCCTCAGCCTCCCGAGTAGCTGGCACTACAGGTGCCTGCCATCACGCCAGGCTAATTTTTGTGTTTTTAGTAGAGACAGAGTTTTGCCGTGTTAGCCAGGCTGGTCTCGAACTCCTGACCTCAGGTGATCCACCTGCCTTGGCTTCTCAAAGTGCTGGGATTACAGGTGTGAACCATCGTGTTTTTTAATTTCCTATCCCCTAAATATATGGCATTTATTAAAACAAAGCCTCACACCCCACTAAAATGTTTAACATTCCTTGACTATACGCCTTTGAATTATTTTACATATCAACCTTTAAAATATATTATGATGCTTTAGGACTGCATATACTTAGGTATCTCTGAAGAGCATGCATTTATACCCATTATCTTATTTAGAATTCTGTTAAGTACTCTATTATGATATTGTTCACAAAAACCAATTTTTAAGCAAATTTTATCATCTTGTTTATGGATGCCCAGTATTTTGGCCTTCTAAAAATGTATTTTTTTCCAGCAGTTTTCTTCAAACCTGTCCTGAGAACCTCTTAAAAGATAAAATGGTAGTTGTAGAATGTATCTCAGATGACCGTTCAGTGCATTTTAGAGTGTATACTGGACTAAATATATTTAAAACTCCTTTTATAATCTTTAAAAAATCAAGCTGAGTGCAGTGGCTCACACTTGCAGTCCCAGCGCTTTGGGAGGCTGAGGTGGAAGGATCGATTGAGGCCAGGAGTTCAAGATCAGCCTGGGCAACATAGTGAGACGCTGTCTCTACTTAAAAAAAAAAAATTAACCGGGCACAGTGGCACATGCCTGTAGTCCCAGCTACTCAGGATACTGAGGCAGAAGGATGGCTTTAGCCCAGGAGTTCAAAGTTACAAGGATCTGTTTGTGCCACTACATTCTAGCCTGGGCAACAGAGCAAGACCCTGTCTCTAAAATAAAAACAAATTAAAGCTTGAATTCTTGAATTTCTAAATACATAAATTTGAAATATGTGAAATACATATATCTTTAAAAATGGGGACTGGGTGCCATGGCTCACACTTATAATCCCAGCACTTTGGGGGGCCGAGGTGGGTGAGTCACCTGAAATCAGGAGTTTGAGACCACCCTGGTCAGCATGGTGAAGCCTCCTTTCTACTAAAAATACAAAAATTAGCTGGGTGTGGTAGCGAGCACTTGTAGTCCCAGCTACCCAGGAGGCTGAGGCAGGAGAATCGCTTGAACCTGGGAGGCGGAGGTTGCTGTGAGCTGAGATCGCACCACTGCACTCCATCCTGGGCAACAGAGCAAGACTCTGTCTCAAAAAAAAAAAAAAAAGGGACCATAATGTATTTGCCCAGGCACTGATTAGCACACAAGTGTTACAAGTACAGGGTATACTGTTGTCACAGTAAAATTAATAGCAGATTGGGATTTAGGATCTTAGGATCTTAGGTTCTACTCCTGACTTTGCCAATAGTTAGCTTTGTTTCTTTGGCTAAGTCATTCCTTATGTCTAGGCCTATTTCCTTATCTGTAAAATGACAAAGCTGTACTTTAAGGGTCATCTTTCTAGCTCTAACATGTTGTATTGCTTTTGTTATGGCTCTAAAAAGCTCCCTGGTGCAAGAGATCCTTCTCTTGATTGCTTTTTAAGAAACTCAACGTTTTGAATTACTGATTTATCTATCAACAAGAGGTGGTTTACTTTCCTTTCCTGTTTGAGTGCTTAAAGAAGAGACATTACTCTTTTCCTTTATAGATAGTATTGGAGTTAATAAAGGCTTTCTTGGCTTTCTCCTGTTTTTGTTTTGTTTTTTTTCTGATTGCTTGTTTGTCATTGTGTTGTTGGGCTCACTTCTTATTTTATTTGTGCTTTCTTTTAGTAATGGTGTTATCTTGGTGTTCATTATGTACTTTGGAAGACTTAGTATATGTGGGTTTTGGGGTCCTATTTATTTTCTCATGCACCAGTTCCGATCATTGTTTGTTTGTGGGTTTTACCCTTCCTCCCATATTGTTTTGCTTTCTCCCCCTCTCCCTTCCCTCCCTTTCAGGAAAATGGAGGAGTGGCTCCATTACTTCTGGCTCTGCCCAGGTTTTCTGCCACAAGAGTGGCACAGCCTGTGCCTCTAATGCTTCTGATAGAGTCGTGACTGCTTTGGATTCTACACCTGCCCCAAGATGTAATATTGAGCATTGAGATTCCAGGGGCAGTACTTCGTCCTGGAAAGCCTCAAGAAAGGAAACTTCAGAGCAAACAGAATCAACTAGGGATCATGACTATACATCCATCACATGCATACCAGAATGGGTCCAGCCGAGGCCTCCAAAATGATGCTTTGCCAGCCTCAGCTGGTTCTCAAGTGATGATATCCTTGAAGTCTCTGTGGCCCGTGACTCCAGAGTTAAGGTAGTGGAGTTTCCCTTTAAAGCATCTCACAGCAGGCTTTGTAGATGGGACACATCTCACTTCAACATGCTTGCTGACTACTCAGGTTGAAAATCAGCCTCAGCCCTTAGGTCCGTTAAATTTAAGTTCTAATTTTGAAATGTGGATTATTAGGTTATAGGCTAGGTTTATGGTAGACTGGGTTTTTGACATAGTGGACTTCAATAATAACTTATACAAAATGATTCAACTTATTCTTTTTAGGGCTTAATTTACATAGCTATAAATTAGGTTTTCCTTTGGTTAAAAGGCATTAGAGGGCAAAAATAAAATCTTTTAGCCAGGTAGTCTCCATCACTCTGTATGTAATTTGTGATTTGGAGAAAAATGACCTGAGGTTCGTAATTTTTTGGCTTTGGAATGTACTATGATTGTTCTATATGTTATGATCTTACTGAGGGTTGTCGCTGAGTTGTAATTCTACAGTATGTGGATCTGATTTCACTTTCTATGATTTATTAATAGATACACAATTGCATCTTATTTCATGTACATCATATTTCTTAGTCTCCTGACAATCCGGAACTTGAGAATGCATTAAGTGGGTTTACATATTGTGACCTTCCTTCGATTTTTTAGTAGACATATTCTTTGGAGACTAGAATTTGAAAGAAGAAAAATTATATGATTTCCTACAATTAACAACCAAATCTTTATATTTAATAGGAATTTTTAAGACTTTTTTTGAACTTGAAATCAGGTTGTTGAACTAACCTTTCAAGTAACTAGATTAGGAATTGTATTTTTGTTGGCTGTTCTACCTAAATGCTGATAGGAGAGATCTCCTTGTACTTGCAAGTAAACTGTGTTTTCCCATTTCTAATCTAGTATCCAATGCTTCATATATTTTACACACACTCACATACACACACACACACACACACACACACACACACACACACATTCATTCATCCCAAAATTCATTATTCAGATAGTTTGAGGAAGTTTTTTCTGGTTCATGAGAAGTGACAATGTGTAATATTATTAAAGATGGTTTTAATATATACCAACAGGAAAAAAAATGCTATGCCATACATAGAAATTTGCTACTAATGTTTTATTTTAGTGTCCCTAGTCTTTAGGGATATACAAATTTAAAATTTTTAAAAAATAAAATAGAACTATATTGTGGTTTATAAATTACTTTTTAACTTAAATACTTTCTATTTAATCTTATTTAGAATATCATTTTAATTTCTACCTCTTATGAATCATGTGATAACACTAATTAGTTTCTGATATTGTTTAAATGTTTTCTTACTCTTTGCTATTGCAGACAACATTGTAATAAATATCCATGACTTTTGTTTTTTTTTTTTGTTGTTGAGACAGAGTTTTGTTCTTGTTGCCCAGGCTGGAGTGCAATGGCATGATCTCCGCTCACTGCAACCTCCGCCTCCCAAGATTCAAGTGCCTCAGGCTCCCGAGTAGCTGGGATTGCAGGCATGCACCACTATGCCCAGCTAATTTTCCTATTTTTAGTAGAGATGGGGTTTGCCACGTTGGCCAGGCTAGTACTGAACTCTGGACCTCAGGTGATCCACTCACCTCGACCTCCCAAACTGCTGGGATTACAGGCATGAGCCACCACGCCTGGCGGAATTTTTTTTTTTTTTTTTTTTTAAAGATGATTTTAGAGAATTTTTCCAGAAAGATATATTTCTTCAGTTTATGAAGTGCTTCCATTTATTCTAAAACTGTTTCCTAATTTGGGGAGGGTATGTTGTAAATATTCTGTATTTTATAAAATGATTAAGATAAATGGATTTAGGGTTTAAATTTCTTTTTTTGGCAAAATGAAAAGTTGGCACCTCTGTGTTTGTCCCCCTTTTAAAAAGCTTGCATTGTGTAAACCATTGATCTAGAAATACAAGAGCAAAACTTTATGGCTCAACTTTAGTAAGATTTAAATTAGTGTTATCTAATCTTCACTTTATTGAAATACAAATCAGGGCAGAAATTCTCAGTAAAGCAAACCCATCTGTGGCTTCCTTTAGCAATTGATGATTCTCTGTGTTGTCTAAATATTTCTGATCCATCTGTTTGAGGGAGAAAGCACCAAAAGGCATGTAATAAACATTTATGAAAGTGATTGTCTATTTTGCTTTAGCCTATTTAGATGCTGTTGCTATGCATCTTTGAATATAAATAGTAATGAACAATTTATCTGTCAAATAAAATTTAGGAGGCAGCTAACATGCATTAATATCTCCTGCCATTGAGTGAATTCTTCACTGAAATGTGGGTGCATGCTAAGAAATGTAGAGGGATTTCAAATCCAGAAATAACAAGTGTTCCATAATCCCAGCTACAAGTTTTGACTTAGCTAGAGTCAGTCTTGATTGCAGAGAACATGTTTATCCCATACAGGTTAGCTCATGGCAAACTGTCAGGATCATGCCATCTTCTTTTGAACCTTTCTATGAGGCATTTTCTTATTACTGTGATTTATGAATTTATATTGAAAGGATACCCAGACTTACCAAAACATCTTGCACAAAAGCTGTATGATTGCTTTTATCTCACATTTTCAGTTATTTTTCTTGAGTACAAACATGGAGATTTCCTAGAAATATAGTTTAACATATGATGGTAGGAATAAAAGTAGTGTTTTCTTATGCTTTTAGTAATTGATTTTTCCATTAGCAAATTGGTCTTTGAGGAGCATCTT
Organism: Cebus imitator; assembly: GCF_001604975.1. Lineage (NCBI taxonomy): Eukaryota > Metazoa > Chordata > Mammalia > Primates > Cebidae > Cebus > Cebus imitator. The sequence goes on along the minus strand of NW_016108098.1, from coordinate 123,514 downwards.
GAGAAATTTTGGTGTGAAAATTTTATAGTGAAGCAACTGCACTATTTTTTTTTAAGTAACCCATTTGTGGTAATTTGTGTTCTTTTACCATGTATGTAATTAATAGCACTCATGTCCCTTCTTGCCCTATCTTGAATATTATTAGAGATTATTTATTGCTGCAATACTTAACATTTGTGTATTCTTTCATCTGGTTAACCGAATTTATGTAGTACATTGAAATTAAGGTCCAAAACTATCCTCTAGTTTGAGGCAAGGTGTCATTATATATAGTGGTTTATTATACATTGGTTTTCCAAGAATATAGTTTGCTGTTGAATAAAACCTCTTGTGGAGTTTTATCTTGGAATGCCGTTTATCTGAACAAGTTTATTTATTACTGTTGGCCTGTCTGACGTTGTAGTTGTAGGATGATGTCAGCAAAGCAAATAGAGGATTGGAAGGTTATCCAGTATCAAATTGCAATTGGTAAAAATAGTCAATAGAATATGTCCTTCAGTGTTTCCAATATATTGCAGAGTTGTATAGAATTAAAAAATAATGAGTGTAAAGAACATTTTCAAAAGTTTTGTTTATAGCTTAGGTTAAAACATGTTTTTGCTAGTTGTTTATTTACAATATAAAATCTATTTGCACGTTTGTTTCAATTTTGATGCAGAGAAGTCTGTTTTTGTTTTTAATTTGGTGTATTTCAACCCCAGATATATAGTTCTTTTTTTTTTTTATTGTTTTTTTTTACTCTCAAGAATTGCCAAGAAGATGCTTTTAGAAGAAATTAAAGCCAATCTTTCCTCTGATGAGGATGGATCTTCAGATGATGAACCAGAAGGAGGGAAAAAAAGAAATGGAAAACAAAATGAAGAAAACCCAGGAGATGAAGGTGAGCTCCCCAAAGAGAAGTTTATAATGTCATAATTTGATTCCTTGACCAATTCAGCCTTTGAAGAATATCTGTCCAAGAAATATCTTAATACAGCCAGGTGTGGTGGCTCACACCTGTAATCTCAGGACTTTGGGAGGCCGAAGCATGTGGATCACTTGAGCTCAGGAGTTTGAGACCAGCCTGAACAAGATAGTGAAACTGTGTCTCTACTAACAGTAGCTGGGCATGGTGGTACGTGCCTGTAGTCCCAGCTACTCAGGAGGCTGAGGCAGGAGAATTGCTCAAACCTGGAAGGCAAAGATTGCAGTGCTGCTGCACCCCTGCCTGGGTGACAGAGCAAGACTCCCATCTCAAAAAGAAAAAAAAAAAGGAAAAGAAATCTCTTAATACATGCTTTTAGAGTTTATGAAAATGTTTAAAACTTTATTACCATGGCTTCTCTAGAATATCTTGTAGTAATTATGGAATGTACTCTAATTTTATCAGTAATGCCAATAAACAGATGATTTTTTTTTTTTTTTGAGACAGAGGTTTGCTCTTGTTGCCCAGGCTGGAATGCAATGGCGCCATCTCGGCTCACTGCGACTTCTGCCTCCTGGGTTCAAGCAATTCTCCTGCCTCAGCCTCCCGAATAGCTGGAATGATACACATGTGCCACCATATCCAGACAATTTTGTATTTTTAGTAGAGATGGGGTTTCTCCATGTTGGTCAGGCTAGTCTGGAACTCCTGGCCTCAGGTGATCCACCTACCTTGGCCTCCCAAAGTGCTGGGGTAACAGGTGTGAGCCACTGTGCCCAGCCCTAAACAGATGATTTTCAAAGCAAAATATTTTATTCCTTACATATAAACATATGTTGGTGATATTTAGTCAATATTTAATAATAGTAATATATCAAGTCTGATGTGTGAGATTACCTGATAACACCAATGATACCAAGGTATGTGCGTAGCTCTGATCTTTTTCATAAGTTGCAATAGTTGCCAACAGGCAAAATAGTTTAACAAGGCATTTTAAAGGCTGAAGAAGGTTTTATTGATTTGTTTTCTTCATTTAGAAGCAAAAAATCAAGTCAATTCTGAATCAGATTCAGATTCTGAAGAATCTAAGAAGCCAAGATACCGACATAGGCTTTTGAGGCACAAACTGACTGTGAGTGATGGAGAATCTGGAGAAGAAAAAAAGTCAAAGCCTAAAGAGCATAAAGAAGTCAAAGGCAGAAATAGAAGGAAGGGTAAGACATTTTAATTCTGAATGTAAAGAACATGCTGAAGGGCTCAGTGGCTTACGCCTTAATCTTAGCAGTTTGGGAAGCCAAGGTGGGCAGATTGCTTGAGCCCAGGAGTTCAGTACCAGCCTATGCCACATAGGAAAAACCCTGTCTTTACAAAAAATAGAAGAATTAGCTGGGCGTGGTGGTGTGCACCTGTAATCCCAGCTACTTGGGAGGCTGAGGTGGGAGGATCACCTGAGCCCCGGAGGTCAAGGCTATAGTCATCAATGATTGCAACACTGCATTCCAGCTTGGGCGACAGAGTGAGACCCTGTCTCAAGAAAAAAAACAAAAAACAACAGAACATACTAGTTTTGTAAACTAATTTTAGTAATGAAATTTAAGTATATCTGCTCAAACAGTTGACTGCCTATATTAAGCAAATGTCAGTACACTGGCAATAAGTATTCTTTCACATGAGATTGAAATAAATAATTTAGAGTGGGTAGATAACCCAGAAACTTTAGATGATGCAAAGAATATTTCTGAGCTTTAGATTATAAAGAGAAATAAGTATCATTTAATAAAATATATTTAAATGTTATGTAGAAAATATAAGATTGCATACAACTGCAAAAAGGCATGGTGCTTTCCTGCAGAAGGGTAGAAGATGCAGTTAATTTGGGTGAATTTATGCAAACTTGTATGCAAAACTTGACTGGCATATAGTCAGAGTAAATTTCTTTTTCATTAAAAGCCTGAGTCCTTTTGCAATGAGGGCTTACATGTTTCCAGCAGTATGGTGGGCATTGAGGATGCAAAAGTGAATAACGAGTTATCTTAGTTGATTTTGATAGGTTACTAGGTTTGACAGTCACCGGTTTTGTAATAATTATTGACCTTTATATTATAAAAAATTATAGCACCCTGAGGGACATTTTGTGTAATGTAATTATATAATGTGGCACAAAGAAAGGTTTCTTTAGCTTCTTGAGGGTTGGGACTTAACCCCAGAGAAGGCATCACAAAGAAGGCTTTTACCCAGCAGATCAAATTCAAAATGTGGGAGCACGTAGTTGTGAAGATTTATGACATAAGCAGGGAAAAAAATTTAAAAACCTGTGTAAAATGTTGGCACATGATGGATGGGGTACAATTAATATAGTATAAGCTGCTCTATAGATGGGAGTAGGGAAAGGAATAGCAGGGCATGGGGCTGGGCCTGTAAGACAGAGACCAGATTCTGGAGATCTTTGTAAGCCTGTGTTTTTCAAACTGGAGTGCTGGGTGGTATACCAAAGTGTACATCTCTTTGGTGTCTATTTTATTTGAGGTTTTGGGAAGGGCATTTTATATTAAATAATGTATTGGGTAATAAAATATGACATTTGCCTGTGAATTTTGGGTAACAAAAAGTTCAAAGAATTTTTGTCATTGTTGTTTGGCTCTTTGATGACTAGGGGTAAATTTTGAAGACTATTGTTAGTACCCAACCCATGGATGGCAGATGAACTCTTCTCTGCCGACTGGGAATAGGAACACATTTTTGCAAGTGTTTGGGAAATAAATTAGGCTCTAAAAGGATGCAGAGCTATTGAAAAGTTTTTTTAAATTACTGTATTTATTTTTGAACCCTGGACTTACAGTGATCCACCTGCCTTGTCCTCCCAAAGTGCTGGGATTGCAGGCATGAGCCACTGTGCTGACCTTATTTTTAAATTCTTTGTATAACAGCTGTATTGAGATGTAACTCACAAACCACACAATTCACCCACTTACATTATACAATGTAGCAGTTTTTAGTATAATCATAGAGGATTACCACCACTTAAAAACATTTTTTTTAAATACACGTACAAAGAAGCGTATAAGTAGACATCTTGATGAAAACATAGGGCACCAGATCAAAGAACAAGATGTTTATTACTAACACCCAAGAATCATAACCTCAGCATGACCACTTTTTTCCCTGTTGGAAGGTTTTAATGAAAAATGTCATATGATCAGAGTAGTTGCTATTCAGTGAGAATGAAGTTACCGAATGTGTGGAAGGTATTACGGTAGTTGATGACAAATGCGGTTGATGGAGAAGAGGAAGGTTGACTTGAGTCTTAAAGGAGGTTGAATTGTTAGGTGTTCTTAACTGATATGAAAGGGAAAAGTCTCCAGTTAGTGTCAGATTTTTAGAGTTGTCATGGTATATGTATAATATCAGAAAAACAGTTGAGGTTGTTCAGTGGAGTTGTTTTACAAATAGAGAGCTAAGGACATAGTCTTGGAGTTTTAAACATTTATAGGGCTTTTGGGCAAGAGTTATTCACTAAAGATGAGGAAGAAGAAGTTCCTGCCATACACATGTATAATTAATATGTCATGGATATTTTCATGTTAATAAATAATAGTACATCATTTTGTGACTACTTGCCTTATAAATTTCTTTGCAGTATGGCTGCAAGCTCTTACAGATTATTCAATAAAGGAACTCTGATTTAACATGTTATATATCACAACATGGATTCCTGTGCATCTTCAACAAAGGGAGCAATATTCATTTTTGCTTCTGTGGCTTAGCTCAGTATATAGAGCCTTTTAGTATACATGATTACATTTGAGATTTGCTTTATTCAAACCTAAGTTTTCTATGAGCTATGTTTCTACTGCCTGATTCTGTGGGTAATTTATTATCCAAGCCATGTTGTTGTTGTTTGTTTGTTTGTGTATGAGAGAGTAAACTTCTAAAATCCCATCATATTTGTGTTCCTAATATAGATTATGATCATAGTGATTGATATATAGTTGAAATTGCATGATTTTCTTAGTTTTGTAAATTCTAGTGTTCATTATATGGAAATTTGAATTGAGTGATGGGAAAAAATCAATAGTGAATAATCTACTTATTAAATCTATTTAGTTGAATTAAATTGAAATGCATTAAAGAGGCGTAAGAACAAATTGCAGCGTGTGAACCTTAATTTTCTCCTAAATTAGAAAAGTGTTATAAAATTATTTTAGTGACAATTTTGAAACTATAAATACTGCCTTTATATTAGATGATAGTAATTTTTTTTCCAGGTGTGATAATGGTATTTAGTTATGTAGGGCAGGATCCTTATGCTTAGGGGTGAAGTGTCATCTGCACTTAATATCCCATGGTTCAGTGTAAGAAAAGGGGTATGTGTGTGTATGTGTATGTGTGTAGAGAAAGAAAGAAAAAAAAGCACATATGGTAAACTGCTGACAATAAGTGAATTTAGGAGAAGGGATACAAGTATTCATTCCATAATTCTTTCAAATTTTTGGTAGATTTGAAAAATTTTTAAATGTCGGGTGAAAAATTAATATGAGGCTTAAAATTGTACTTAATTACAGGATTTTTTGTGTGTGAATGCAGGGATACATGTCAACGTGTGTGTTTTTGGTATTTTCCCAGCTTTCCAGTTACTTAGTTTTTTTTTTTTTTTTAATTGTGGTAAAATATACATAACATAAAATTTACCATTTTAACCATTTTTCAGTGTACAATTCAGTAACATTAAGTACATTCACATTTTTATACAACCATCACTTCTATCTTTCCCCAAAATGTGTTGTCATTCCAAATGTAATCTCTATAACCATTAAACAATAACTCTTTCTTCCCCTCTCCTCCCACATATTCTTTATAGCATTCATATTCTCCCATTTATAGCATTTCTGTTAGCATTTATGTTCTCTCATTTTTTAGCTGGAATAGAACTTTGATTCTGATCTCAGATTATGATAGATTTTTAAAAAATTATTTTGCAACAATTTTAGATTTACAGAAATGTTACACAAATGGTGTGCAGGGTTCTGTGTATCTTTCACCTAGCTTCCCAGATTTAATATCTTATCATAGTACAACTGTCAAAACCAGGAAATTAACATTGGCACAATACTATTAACTAAACCAGGGTTCACAAACTGCACCTGTGAGCCAAATCCGATCCTCCGCCTGTTTTTATAAATAAGCTTTTATTGAAACATAGTCATATTAATTAATTTACTGTTTTACATACGTGTAAAACAGTAATTTACAGGTGTGTAAAATACGTGAAAACACATATGTGAAAATAGTAAATTAATTAATATGGCTATGTTTGGCAAAGTTGAGTACAGATGAGTAGTTGCAACAGAGACCATATGGTCCACAAGTCAAAAATATTTACTGTTAGGCTTTTTACATAAAACATTTCATGACCTCTGAAGTAAACTATAGATCTTTTTCAGAGATTACTTTTCCCACTGATGTTTTTTATCTCCTAGGATCCAATCTAGGATCTCACATTGCATTGAGTTATAATGTCTCCTTAATCTACTCCAGCCTGTGACAATTCCTCAGTCTTTTCTTTGATGACCTTGATACTTGTAGAGTGTTGATTCCTTATTTTCCCAACTGCTCCTTGATGCGTATTTGTCTAATGTTTTCTCATGATTGAGGTTATTTTGTATTTTGACAGAATACCACAAAAGTGATCTTTTGTCTTCAGTACATGATACCAAGAATATATGATGTCAGTATGTCTTTTTTTTTTTTTTTTTTTTTTTTTTTGAGACAAGGTCCCGCTCTGTTGCCCAGGCTAGAGTGCAGTGGTGTGATCACAGCTTACTGTAGCCTCAACATCCTGGGCTCAAGTGATCCTCTTTTCTCAGCCTCCCAGGTAGCTGGGACCACTGGTGTGCACCATCATGCCTGGCTAATTTTTATATTTTTTTTGTAGAGACAGAATCTCCCTAAGTTGCCCAGGCTGGTCTCAAATTCCTGGGCTCGAGTGATCCTCTCAACTTGGCCACCCAAAGTGCTGGGATTCCAAGGGTGAGCCACCATGCCCAGCCATCAATATGTCTTATTACTCTTATGGTTACCTTCCGTTACTTGCTTAAAGTTGGTATCGGCTGATCTTTTTCCACTGTAAAGAAGAAGATACTATTTTTCTATCTATATTTAGTATTTTCTGGGGTGATACTTTGAGATCATGCATATATCCCGTTTCTTGGCATACTTAAGCCCACTAATTTTAGTATTCATCTTGGGTGAAGCAGTTATTACTGTGGTATTTGCTTACTTGTAATTTTCTATTTCTTTCATTACTTTGATATTTAGTAATTGTAAGGAAGAGTTGTTTTCTCCTCTTTATTTATTGCATTATTTATATCAACATAGACTTATAGATTTTTATTTTATGAGTTATAATCCAATAGTATCATTTATTTTATTGCTTAATTGTTCTAGTTTTGGTTGTTGGGAGCTCCTTCAAGTTGAATCTTGTGTCCTTTCAACATGTGCCTGTCCATGATTGAACACTGCTTTATTTTCTGGCGCTATAAGATGTTCTCAGCTCATCTTGTATTTTTTCTCACCTGCTTCCTTTGGCCAGAAAGATAGGTTTTCTCCTGGAGTTTTTGTATGCTTCCATCACTGTGTTAATTGTGAGGAAAAAAATTGAAGATTCCACATGTAGAACCCTATTTTCCCAGTGGTGTAAATAGAAATAGGGATTTTCTTCACAGCCTTGTTGTCAGTACCCTCTGCATACTTTTGGAATTTAGCCTGCCTTCTGTTCAAAACCAGGAAACGAAGAAAATAACCGGAGCACCCACAGTTGTCTCCCCTCCCCCAGTTGTAGAGGGGTCATTATTCAAGTTTTGATTTCAGTCTCCAATCTTTCTATTACTGTTTGCCTTTCTCAGTTCTTTGATTGTGTCATCATTGGAGGAAAGAATCTGTAATCTTACTCCATCTTGGCCAGCCTACCTTGCTAGTTTTGAATAGCCAAACTCCTTTTTCATTAATTTACCTTTGGTAATTACATGTATTTTATTGACAGGTAATTTATTCTTATTTTGTCAATTCAAATACAATTGAATACTTATATTTTAATGTACAACCATAGTTTTATGATTACATCTGGAATACATTTGAATTTTATTTATATATACCATGTAGAGTGTTAACTGGTATATTCTATATTATATATCATCCGTCTACATATATACCACCACTGATGTTCTTACAGTGCTCTGTTTTAATGTGGAGTCTTTGGGAAATTAAGTGAATTAGGTTTCTGTTGGAAAAAAATTAATAATTTTATGTATTTTTTTTTTAAATTCAAGTGAGCAGTGAAGATTCAGAAGATTCTGATTTTCAAGAATCAGGAGTTAGTGAAGAAGTTAGTGAATCCGAAGATGAACAGCGGCCCAGAACAAGGTATTATAATTGGTTTTTAAAAAATTTTTAGGAATTAATCCGAATGACCATGCCTTCAAATGATTTGTATGGTTACTGTTATCAATAAAGTTGGTGTGATATATAATTATTTTTTTGAAACTAATTGTTATACTTAATAGTTTAAAAAGAGTCTAAGCCTATTTTATGAATATTGAATTGTGTATTCTAATCTGGGTAGATTTTTAGTCTGCAAAACCACTTGTGGCTGCAGTTTTTTATTGTTCTGGGAGAAATTGTAGGGTAATAGTTAAGAGGCTTTATAGAAAAACTGCCTCAGTCTAACTTTGGGCTTTACTAATTTCTATTTGTATAAATACTCTATGCTCCTGTTTCCTCATATTTAAAGTGGGGGATTACAATATACTTGACTAATTATTGTGGGCACTAAATGAGACAGTACATTTGCAAGGTTTATAACAGTACTTACCTGACAGTTAGTAAGTGCTCAATATATAAGTTATTGGTTTTAGTAGTACTGCAGTAATAATGATATGCTTGTTCTTGAAACATGAACAGCTATTGATCTAGATTACATGTAGTTTAAAATTTGTCTTCCTTCTTAGTATGGTATGTTAGATAATACTACTATGATTTTTTAATTTCCCCCAGAATAGCATAATCTTTCTGTAGCTTATCAAGTGAACAATGTGTGTTTGTGTATGTATGTCTACGGAGATGTCTATCTGCACTTGTAAGTTTTAAAACATTCCGAGTTTTTCTTAGGTTAATACTTACCAGGTTGTGCTTAGAGTATAGCAATATATTATACTTTAAGTTAATATATAATGAAAATGATAAGGTATGATGAGAGCTATTTTTTAAACCAAGATATATGAAATTTAACATGTTACAGTATGGAATACAGTGGTCTTCAGAATATTTGCAAAATTGTGTAACGATCACCACTCTATAATTTCTGAACATTTCCATCACCCAAGGAAAAAACCCTGTACTTACTAGCAATTGTTTTCCATTCCCCATGCCCTCGTATTCTAATAAACACTAAAACCTACTTTCTATCTCTATAGATTTGCCTGTTCTAGACATTTTGCATGAGTAGATTCCATAAAATATATATCCTTTTATGAATGGATTTTTTTCACTTAACATAATGTTTTCAAGGTTTATCCATGTTGTAGCCTATATGAATACTTCATTCTTTTTTTAAATGTTATTTATTTATTTTGAGATGGAGTTTCACTCTTGTTGCCCAAGCTAGAATGCAATGGCGCCATCTTGGCTCACTGCAACCTCTGCCTCCCGGGTTTAAGCGATTCTCCTGCCTCAGCCTCCCAAGTAGCTGGGATTACAGGTGTGTGCCACCATGCCTGGCTAGTTTTTTGTATTAGTAGAAACGAATTTTCACCATGTTAGCCAGGCTGACCTCAGGTGATCTGCCCACCTTGGCCTCCCAAAAGGTGTGAGCCACCATGCTTGGCTAGTTTAATGATTATTAGTGGTAAAATGCACATAACCTAACATTTACTATCTTAACCATTTTTTTTCTTTCATGGTATTACAGGGAATTTTTATTTTCATCTTTACCATTTTTAAGTGTATGGCTTAGTAGTGTTAAGTATATTCACTTTTTTTTGGAACTAATCTCCAAAACCTTTTCCTCTTGCAAAATTGAAATGTTATTCATTAAACCACTCCCCTTTTCCTCTCCCCTGGCAACCACGATTCTGTTTTCTGCCTCTATGAATTTCACTACTCTAGGAACCTCATATAAATTGAATCATACAGTATTTGCCTTTTTATGACTGGCTTATTTCACTTAGCAGCATGTGCTCCAGGTTCATATATGTTACAGCATTTGTCAGAATTTTCTTCCTTTTAAAGGCTTAATAATGTTCCATTGTATACCATATTTTGTTTGTCAATTTATCTGTTGATGGACACTTGGGTTGCAACCTTTTGGCTATCGTGAATAATGCTGCTTTGAACATAAATATCTCTTCAAGTTCCTGCTTTCATTTCCTTTGGGTATATACCCAGAAGTGGAATTGTGTGGTGATTCTATTTTTAATTTTTTGATGAACTGCCATACTGTTGGCATAGCAGCTGCAACATTTTACCTTTTTTTTTTTTTTTTTTTGCCATGAGGACAAGGAGAGGTCCCTAAGTAGCCAGAGTGGCTCTGCTGGCCCAGCACAGCAGATCCCAGATGGGAAGAAGGATGGGCAGAAACCAATGAGATAATGAGGACAGGGGCAGGAAGGTGACAGCCCCATGAGAAGCATCAATGCCAGCCCTAAGCTCTTCAGATTGTTGGTAGCACTGTGAGAAAATGACAAGGGGTGAATCTACAGGCTGGGAGGCTGGTGGGATACTGAGCAAGATATTTGTCCTCAGCCCAGCCCAGGCTGGTGCTGGGTGGTGGGGATTTAGTGA
>NW_016108098.1:106549-110856 GCF_001604975.1 Cebus imitator | reverse complement strand
GTCAATTCATCCAGTAAAACTTGTGCATACTTCGCAAAGTTCTCGTATTGTGTTTCTCAGCTCCATTAATTCACTTATATTCCTCTCTAAATTGTCTATTCTTGCTAGCATTTCATCAAACCTTTTTTCAAGGTTCTTAGTTTCTTTGCATTGGGTTAGAACATGTTCTTTTAGCTCACAGAAGTTTCTTATTATCCACCTTCTGAAGCCTGATTCTATCAGTTAATCACACTAATTCTCCATCAGGCCTTGTTCCCTTGCTGATGAGGAGCTGCGATACCCTGAAGGAGGAGAGGCGTTCTGATTTCGGATGTTTTCTGCCTTTTTGCGCTGGTTTCTTCCCATCTTTGTGGATTTATCCACCTGTCATCTTTGTAATTGCTGGCTTTCAGATTGGGTCTCTGAGTGGATGTCCAGCTTGTTGGTAATGATGTTATTTCTGTTTCTTTGTTTTCCTTTAGCGGTGCTTCTTCCCCACAGAGCTGGACCTTCCTGGTTTCAGCTGTGCTTGCTGTGAAACTCTCAACCGTCAGCGTTTCCAATTGCTGTTTTTTTTTTGTGGGGGCGGGACCAGCCAAGCCAGATCACCTGGCTCCCCCACCTCGGAGCCCCCTTTTTTCTTTTCCTAATTGAACATTCGATTCTCTCCCAGATGCCCCAGTCACCCGCCGAAAAGGCGCCGGGATCTATGCAATTTCCCCTGTGGTGACCGTGCCGGCTGAAACAGTGGCACTGATATTCGTGGTGCTTTTCTTTCCCGGAATCTCCCGGTCTGGATCCCCACTTCAGTCCCCTTTTCAAGCAGCTGAATGGGCGACTCTGCCTTCACGGAGCTCCAAACGCCAACTAAAAGGGCACCCAGTCCCACATACTCCGCACTGAGAACCGCCACACCGGGACGCCGGCAAAACAGCCGCTCCCGCCAAAAGAGTTGTGCTGGTGACCCGTGGGGCTCCTCTGCTGGGAATCTCCTGGTCTGTGGGCAACAAAAATTGGTCTGGAAGTCTGACTTCTACTCACTCCCTGCGTCTTCACTGGGAGCTGCAATCCTGAGCTGCTGCTAATCGGCCATCTTGGATCTCTCTCTACCTTCCATTATTAACGAACAGGGTTTCCCTTTCTCCACATCCTTACTGACGGTGGTTATTTTGTATGGATTAATGTAGCTTTGTGTACCAGTTTTTAAGCCCAGAAATATTTTTCTCACCAAAAGTTGTTACTGTTTTTAAAAATCTCTTCTTATTATGAAGAGAAATGTTAAATTTGTTCTTATGAAGACAATAGTACTCAGCTTTTGTAATCTGCCTTTTTTAGTGATGATGAATGCTTTTTAATATGTCTATTTGCTGTTCGTATTTTTCACTAGAAGAATAATGTCTTAGGACTTAAATGTCCTTTCATGCATCTTCTTACTCATATAACAAACCTCCCCTCAGGATACTGTAAAATGTTGATGATTAGATTAAAATTAAGGGTTAGGCTTCTGCTGTAATATCTATTTTGAATCTATTGATTTTTTTTTCTGTTTTTCCTCTTTGTTTTTAGGAATGCATACAGAGGTAGAACAGTTTTAAAATAGTACACAATTTGTTGATGGAAATCTGTCATGAAATATTTTATTTCGTGTTTTAAATTTTCTTCAGGTCTGCAAAGAAAGCAGAGTTGGAAGAAAATCAGCGGAGCTATAAACAGAAAAAGAAAAGGCGACGTATTAAGGTTCAAGAAGATTCATCCAGTGAAAACAAGGTAATAATGACATTTACCACATGCTTGGATTATGACTGGTACAGTATACTGTAGTAATTATGCTGTTACTGCCTGGTTTCATTCATTCATTGTATTCTGCTGGCTTCTTTACATTTTATGCTTGTGGAAGGATTTGTTTATTGAAAAAAATATATATGTAAAAGTATTAATTTGACATTATCAGTTTTTTTCTATATCTTAATTTTTAATGGAATTTTAAGCCATTCTAATTCCTCATTTTGTATTTGTAGTGATGTGAATGTTCTCTTTTCTGAAGACGAAATACTATCCTGAATGATGACTTATATGTGAATAAATTTCTTCTGGTAACAAAATTAGCCAATTTGAATTTTTTGTATATAAGCAGACTTACACAAAGTAAAAGGAGTCTATAGTAAGTTTGATTCTGTCAACACAATGCTTTTCCAGAGGGATATTTATTTTTTGAAAATTAACTTGTTAAATATTTTAAAGTATACAATTCAGTGGCCTTAATTATATTCACTGGCAGAAACTCTTTACTCATTAAATATAAACTTCATTCTCTTCTATCCCCCATCCCCTGGTAACCTCTATTTTCATTTATGTCTCTCTGAATTTGCATATTTTAAGTACCTCATATAAATAAGTTGAATCATGCAATATTTGTCCTTTTGTATTTGGCTGATTTCACTGGCATAATATTTTTTAGATTCATCCATGTTGTAGCATGTATCAGAATTTCATTCCCCTTTTAAGGTGAATAATATTCCACTGTATGTGTATGTCATGTTTTGTTAGCCCCGTCATCTGTTGATGACATTTAGGTTGTTTCTACCTCTTGGCTATTTTGAATAATACTATTATGAATATGGGCGTATACATATCTGTTTGAGTTCTGCTTTTAATTATTGTGGGTATATATGGAAAAATGGAATTGCTACATCATGTAGTAGTTGTATGTTTATCTTTTGGAAAACTCCATCCTGTTTCTCTCTAGTTTCTAACATTTGACATTCCTGTTAGAAGTGTACCAAGGTTCCAGTTTGATTGCATCTTTGCCAACACTTCCTTTCTTTTTTTTCTTTCTTTTTTTTAACAAGAAACATCCTAATGAGTGGGAAGTGGCATTTCATTCTGGTTTTTATTTGTATTTTCCTGATGACTGGTGATATTCAACATCTTTTCATGTGCTTATATCTTTTGAGAAATGTTTATTCTACTCTGTAGCCAATTTTTAATTGAGTTGTTTGTTTTTTTAATAGATGTTGAAGAGTTGGTTTTTAAAATAACACTATTCTTTATTGCTAAATATAATTCTAATGGTTTTCAGCATGTTTTTTCCTACCTTTTCCTGGCATGTTAATTAATGGAATATGAATCAGATAAATTAAATGACTTTGTACTGTTTACCTCTAATTGTTTAAATTCTATAGAGTAATTCCGAGGAAGAAGAGGAGGAAAAAGAAGAGGAGGAAGAAGAGGAGGAGGAGGAAGAAGAAGATGAAAATGATGATTCCAAGTCTCCTGGAAAAGGCAGAAAGAAAATTCGAAAGATTCTTAAAGATGATAAACTGAGAACAGAAACACAAAATGCTCTTAAGGAAGAGGAAGAGAGGCGAAAACGTATTGCTGAGAGGGAGCGTGAGCGAGAAAAATTGAGAGAGGTAACTAATTTCTTTCTTTTTTTTCTTTTGTAGGTACAGGGTCTTGCTATGTTTCCCAGGTTGGCCTTGAACTCTTGGGCTCAAGTGATCCTCCCACCGCAGCCTCCCAAAGTGCTGGGATTACAGGCATGAGTCAACGCATCCAGCCTTAATTTATTTCTATTAGTGATTATTTTATTTCATATATGACTTCAATGTATTTCAGCATTTTAAGAGTAGAGTGTTGTAATCTACCACAGTTTTCTTTTTTTTTTTAGACGGAGTCTGGCTCTGTTACCGAGGCTGGAGTGCAGTGGTGTGATCTCAGCTCACTGCAACCTTTGCCTCCTGGGTTCATGTGATTCTGGTGCCTCATCCTGCCAAGTGGCCGGGCCAGAAGCGTGCACTACCATGTCCAGCTAATTTTTGTATTTTTAAGTAGAGTCGGGGTTTCACCATGTTGGCCAGGCTGGTCTTGAACTCCTGACCTCAAGTGATCTGTCCGCCATGGCCTCCCAAAGTGCTTAGATTACAGGTGTGAGCCACCATGCCCATCCTCAACCACAGATTTTTAGTTGCAATTTATTTTTCCTGCTGTCACTGTTCTATGCAACTTAAAATAGTCATTAAGCTCTATTAATTTAATTAAGTACATGGAAAGAATTGAGATTCTTGAATGATCACCGAAATGGTTATGTTGTATTTTGAGTAGAGAAATGTTTCAAAATTATTTCTTAAATCCGTTAAATATTTCAGTTTTTAAAATGGACTTTATGTTACAAAAATTTTCAGATTCATAGGTGGAGAGAATAGTGTAATAATTCTCCCTGGATCTATTAACACAGTTTCAGCAGTTACTAACACAGGACTAGGCTTGTTTCATCTATCTTTTTTTTTTTTTTTTTTTTTTTTTTTTTTTTTTTTTTTTTTTTTTTT
>NW_016108098.1:97620-106539 GCF_001604975.1 Cebus imitator | reverse complement strand
GTTGCCCAGGCTGGAGTGCAATGGCGCGATTTCGGCTCACTACAACCTCTGCCTCCTGGGTTTAAGCAATTCCCCTGTCTTCCTCTCCTGAGTAGCTGGGATTACGGGGTGTGCCACTTCCCCGGCCATTTCATCTGTTTTTTTTCCTTCAGATTATTTCAAAGCAAATCTCAGAAATCGTATCATTCTGTTTATAAATAGTTGGGAATGTACTGTTAAAAGATAATGTTTTAAAAATTACTATAGTACCATTATAATACTGAATTATCTGATTGCCTCACATAGTAGTTTTAAAAAATAGTTGGTATGGGCTGGGTGTGGTGGCTCACGCCTATAATACGAACACTTTTGGGATGCTGAGTCGAGTGGATCTCGAGGTCAAGAGATCGAGACCATCTTGGTCAACATGGTGAAACCCTATCTCTAAAAATAGAAAAATTAGCTGGGCATGGTGGTGCGTGCCTGTAGTCCCAGCTACTCGGAAGGCTGAGGCCAGAGAATTGCTTGAACCCAGGAGGCGGAGGTTGCAGTGAGCTGAGAACGTGCCACTGCACTCTAGCCTGGGTAAGGAGTGAAACTCCGTCTCAAAAAAAGAGAGAGAGAGAAATTTATTGTCTAACAGGCCAGGAAGTTGAGAATGGCTTAGCTGAGCATAGCTCTACTGGGTTTTCTGCTTAGTGTCCTCCCAAGCTGAAATTAAGATGTTAACTAGAGTTTTGCTTTCATCTAAGACTTTGTATCCTTTTCTAGCTCACTTGTTGGCTGAATTCAGTTTCTTTCGGTTATTACACATAGGTCCTTAGCTACTAGAGTCTTCTCTCCACAACATGGCAGATTGCTTCATCCTTGAGTTCAGTAGGGAAGCATTTCAATCTTTTAACAGGCTCACGTTGATTAGATCAGGCCCATCTAGAAGATCTCTCTTTTGATTAAATCAGAGTCAGCTTATTAGTGGGACAATTACTTGAATGATAGCTGATCATATTTACAGGTATCAACCATACTCAGAAGGTGAGGGGATTATGCAGGGTGTTTATACCAGATGACGGTAATTCTGGGGCCACTTCAGGATTCTTTGTACCACACCTTGTAAACAGGACAAGATATTTGGGGGAATTTTCCATTTTTATATAATGGCTTTACCCCCATTGATAGAAGTTACTACATATCCAGGCTAGGATACCATAATACTTTAGTGAATACTCGTCCTATCCCAGATCCGTTTCATACATTGCCTTATTCAATCTCTAGTACAACCTTGTAGAGACTATTGATAATCATTTTCAGTTTGCAGTTTCAGATACAGAAGCTAAGAGGGTTTAGGTAGCTTGATGAAATGGAATTTGGGTCTGAATAGCCTATGCTAGTTTTACTTCACCAGACTATTTCCAAGTGTGAATCTTGATTTGCATATCACAATTTTATGTAAGTACAGTATCTATTCAGATAATTTGCTGCAAATCTGTGACTTATTTGTAGTTTTTTGAATGTGACAACGATTCTATAGTCAGTTTAAAAAAGAGGAAGTGTCCTTTTAATGAGACATTTACAAACATTTACAGATGAAATTACATACTTATGTTTGCTTCAGAATGATTTGTGGGATCTGGGGAGTCAGATAATGGGTAAGAGGCTATTAGTGAAACAGAACTGGACTTAAGTTGATAATTTTTGAAGCTGGGTGATGGGTAATAGGATTTATTATTCTCTTCTGTCTACTTTGGTGTATGTTTGAAAATTTCTATATTCAACATCAACAAATCCATTTGTTACTAGTTTCAATTATAAATAAGAAAAAAAGTACCTCAAGTTTTATTCCATCACCATCATAATGTTGCTGTTTTTAAAGTTGTTTTTTTTTTTTTTTTTTTGAGATGGAGATTCGCTCTTTCACCCAGAATGGAGTAAAAGTGATACGATCTCAGCTCACTGCAACCTCCACCCACTGGGTTCAATAGTTTCTCTCTCCTTAGCCTCCCAAGTAGCTGGGATTAGAGGCGCTTGCCACCACGCTTGGCTGAGATTTGTAATTTTAGTAGAGACAGGGTTTCTCCATGTTGGTCAAGGTGGTCTCGAGCTCTTGACCTCAGACAATCCAGCCATCTCAGGCTCCCAAAGTGGTAGGATTACAGACGTGAGCCATCGTGCCCAACGGCGTCATGTTTTTATAATTTTAAAATCATGAGTCTCTATTTCTTTTCATGGAACCGTAAAACTGTTTATTACAAGCATTTCTTTTACTAACAGTATTGTGTAATGGTTAAGGGCATGGACTCTGGGGATCAGTCCTCTGGGTAAATCTCAGTGTCGTGATACTCAGTAGTTGTATGACTTTGTGCAGGTTACTGAACTTCTCTGTCCCTCAGTTTTTTCGTGTCAAATGGTAATACTTGTATCTATCTTATATAGTTACTGAATATATTATGTAATGGATAGAGATTAGGATAAGACAGCAGAAAGTACATGTACACACACACACGTACCTCTGTGCATATATTATATCTACTTAAGTTTTATTTTAAATAAGGAACTTGTGATAATTGTTTCCATTTTGTAATGAGGAGGTATTAGTATGTTCCTCTCATTATTTTTGAGCCTGTGGTTCTGAAACCAGTGTTTCTAAATGGTTTTTCTTTTCACAGCATGTATGTACAATGTTTTTCGGTGTGAGTCATGTTGACATCCTGAGTCGCACAGTTCTTGTTTGGGACCGTCTTTCACATTATAGAATGTTTATATTTGCCTTCCCTTCCTCCTACATTAAATACCAGCTCTGACCAATAATTGTGACAGCCATAAATATGATTGCGCATTTTCAAATGTTCTCTAGAAGAATAGAGCTATCTTTGGTTGGGAGCCACATGTTCATTCAAATTGTAATGGTAGTACTATAGATTAGTTTGGAGTTCTCCTCCCTCCTCCCCCCTCCCATCTCTCTCCTCCTCCTCTTCCTCTTCTTCCCCTTCCTCCCCCTTTTCTCCCCCCTCCTCCTTTTTTAGGCATAGCAAGCAACAACAGGGAGCAATTCTTTTTTCACAACTCTGCATAACAAATGTGTGTTGAAATATCCAGAGTGAGAACTGTTGTGCTAAATTACTGACATTATTAGAGTAATTTAAAATTTTTTGGAGAGTTTTGATTTTAGAAGACATAAAACATCCTGGCTTTACTGAACCAAAATATTGGTATATTAGTTCATTCTTGCATTTCTATAAAGAAAAGAGGTTTCATTGACTCGTGGTTCTTCAGTCTTTGCAGGAAACATAGTGGCTCAGGAAGCTTCCAAACATGGCAGAAAGCAAAGGGGGAGTTGGACAGCTCACATAGTGGGAGCAGGAGCAAGAGAGTGAGGGGGAGGTGCTGCATATTTTTTAAACAACTGGATCTCTTGAGAACTCACTGTCACGAGAATAGTGCCAAGGGGATGGTGTTAAACCATTCATGAGAAGTCCACCTCCATGGTCCAACCACCTCCCACCAGGCTCCACCCCCAACATTGGGGATTACAATTGACATGAGATTTGGTGAGGACACAGATCCAAATCATACCAATTGGATTTGTGGTATTTGAGTAAATGTGTCTGTATTTTGGAAAATGATTTCTTTGAGATTAACTATGAACAACTCCTTTTCTTGTAGGTGATAGAAATTGAAGATGCTTCACCCACCAAGTGTCCAATAACAACCAAGTTGGTTTTAGATGAAGATGAAGAAACCAAAGAACCTTTAGTGCAGGTTCATAGAAATATGGTTATTAAATTGAAACCACATCAAGTAGATGGTAAGAAACTGTTAGATGATTTAATAATTTTTAGTTAGATTTTACCAATATTTGGGAGTAAGGCAGGTGCCTCACATCCTGTTAAGTGCTGGAGGTAAATTGTTAGGGTTGGGGGAATATCCACAATCTCCTTGCCTTTATGGAGCTCATAAGCAAATGAAGAAGAACAAAATTGGGTGATTGCAAACATAGTGAGTGTTATAAAAAAGGAAAGAAGTGCTACTTACAAATGGGTAGATAGCAAGTGGGTTTCACCTGGTCAGCAAAGACTGGCTAAGGGCAGGTAGGGGGTGAGAAGAGTTGTATCTAGCTAAAAGCCTTCTTCAGAAAATGCTATTTCAGCATTTTCAGGTATGTGTTACAATAATATTCCTACATTGGCATTAGAACGATATCAAACTATTCCTACCCTCTGCTTTATTAGAGTTGAATCAGTAAGTCAGTTTTGAGTGTTTATGTGAATTGATTCATAAGGGAAGTTCTGTAGTTCCTGCTTCTTGAGTTACTAGTCCCCTTTCTTGCTCATTGTTTACTATCAAATAAAGGAAAAGATGATGAAATTATCTCCTGGGTTGTTTTTTTTTTTCCTTATTGACTCAATAAACTCAAAGGTATATTTTATAGGAAGTCATTCCCTCTTTGGATAAAGTTGCTCTCTTTTTACCAACAATTATCAGTATTATTTGAGATGGAGTTTCTCTCTGTCACCCCAGCTGGAGTACAGTGGTGCTATCACATCTCATTGTAATCTCTGCCTCCTGGCCTCCAGCGATTCTCCCAACTCAGCGTCCTGAGTAGCTGGGACTACAGGTGCACGCCACCATGCCTGCCTAATTTTTTATATTTTAGTAGAGATGGGGTTTCACCATGTTGGCCAGGCTGGTCTCGAAATCCTAACCTCAAGTGATCTAATTGCCTTGGCCTCTCAAAGCGCTGGAATTACAGGTGTGAGCCACTGTGCCTGGCCACATTTCTCTTTTAGGGTATTCTTATGTTTCTTTGAACGATTTCAGGGAATAGAGAATGTCTGCTGTGAATAGCTTAGATAAGATGAAGGAAAGTCCCCTGTTCTATGTTGGTGTTAACTTGCTTCTGGTTTACTTTAGTGGGAAAAAATTCCATTTACAATTCTTTAGCTGAGTGTTTTTTTTTTTTTAAATGCTGTTGCTTAGAAGTTTTGGTTATATTTTTGATGTGTTTATATAAAGGGAGTTTTTAACTTGGACCTTTAAATTTAACTTAATGAAGCTGTTACTTTCAGGTGTTCAGTTTATGTGGGATTGCTGCTGTGAGTCTGTGAAAAAAACAAAGAAATCTCCAGGTTCAGGATGCATTCTTGCCCACTGTATGGGCCTTGGTAAGACTTTACAGGTAAGAGCTGAAGAATATGAAGGTATCCTGTTTTTGTGTATTCATTAATATATATTTGATTCTGTTATGTTTCAGGCACAGTCGTAGGGACTGAAGATAAAGCAGGCAACAAGAATAACAAGATTTGTCTCCAAGGAGCTTATATTCTAGTGGAGGAGAGAGCTGCTAATCAAATAAGAAATATGTACTTTCAGAAAATGAATGTTAAGGGAGGATATTGAGTTAGGAAAGGCATCTTTTAGGAGGTGATGTTTGAGCAGAGGCCCTAATGAAGTGAGGTTCTGGGGTTTCAGGTATGGCCAACAACAACTGCAAAGATTTTAAGGTAGAAATTAACTTTGTTTTTTAATTTTTTTTTAACAACTTTCTAACAGTTTATGATGTTAAAGTAATAAGAAAGTAAGGTATCTTTTACTGTTAAAATTACTGCATTTCTAAATGGCAGGAGTTGTAACAGAGATGTAAAATTAGTGAATGTATTTGTACTTTTAAACCATAAAGTAATTATGTATTTAATGAGTCAGAATACATTAAAGTGGAAAAGTATTATATAATCTGATTCTCTTCTAAATGAGAAATGGTATTTTCTGAAAGACTATAGGGACATTCTGTGGAGACCCAGGACTTAGTAGCTGTTTTGGTATGGGATCATTTTATGCTATTCACATTGATCATAGAATCATGGAGCTTTAGAGTTGGAAGAGCCTGATACATCATCTTGTTGAACTTTCACATTTTACGATTATATCTCTTTCCCTATACCTTGCCTGGTTTGGAAATTCCAGCCTTTTGGTTGGTTGCTTTATTTTTTAAAGCAAAACAAAGCTACAACATGGTAAGATTGCTTAATTTATTAACTTTTTTGTGAGTATTTAAACGAAGGTGACAATCTGTTTTCTTATAGGTGGTAAGTTTTCTTCATACAGTTCTTTTGTGTGACAAATTGGATTTCAGCACGGCATTAGTGGTTTGTCCCCTTAATACTGCTTTGAATTGGATGAATGAATTTGAGAAGTGGCAAGAAGGATTAAAAGATGATGAGAAGCTTGAGGTACCTTATTTTAAATGTTTTCTATTATTAAAATAATCACATGCAATTCATATAGTAAACTATTTTTAATTACCAGTGATGCATATTTCAGTGGGAATATTTAGTATTCACATGTTTTTAGTAGCTACTTAAAAAAATCTTTATTTCCCCACAAAAGGTTTCTGAATTAGCAACTGTGAAACGTCCTCAGGAGAGAAGCTACATGCTGCAGAGGTGGCAAGAAGATGGTGGTGTTATGATCATAGGCTATGAGATGTATAGAAACCTTGCTCAAGGAAGGAATGTGAAGAGTCGGAAACTTAAAGAAATATTTAACAAAGCTTTGGTTGATCCAGGTAAGTATTAATAGACAGTGACATAAAGAAGCACGTTGAATCAAAAATGTGTTTTTATTTTATTTAACAGATACTAATTGAACAACTACTAAGTATCTGGTCTTTGTTTTGTTTATCCTTAAGGTTTTTGCCTTTAAAAAAATTCTTAGTGTTATTTCAGTAAGACAAAATCACCCTTAATGTTGCCAGCTGTTCAGAATTTATTTGCTGAGTCTAAAAGTGTTTAGGGTTTTAGGGAATACCTTGTAAACACTTAAAAATGCATCAGATGCCTGTGTTGTAATCAAAAATTCTTCCAGCTATCCAAATATTTGTTGATAACAAGAGCTCTCTCCGTAGCATGAAAACAGTTCATGTCTTTCCAAACTTCATGTCATTAGAAGAATTGCTACTTGCTTATCTCCTGTTTTCTAAGGGGTCATCAGTATGAAAGGTTCATATTTTCAATACTGTTGATCCTTTTGTGACAGAAATCTGATGTGAGAGCCAAATGTTTATATACTTGCCACTTAGAAAAGCAACATGTTGTACTGCCTGCAAAACTAAAATTAATTTTTAATCTACGATTATTGTGCAATTTTTTCTTCATGTGTTGTCATATGTTACTTTAAGACACTATTGAGGCTCTATGTTTGTTGAGAAAATCTGGCTAGTTGTCATTGTCAAAGGGATAGTAGTCTTTAGAATCCATGGCTTTGCCTTTTTTTTAAAGATAATGAGGTATTTAATACGTAGCAAAATAACTTTGCCATCACAAATCTAAGGCCTAATAATAAGTTTATGTTTTTCTTATGATTAAAATACGTGTCTAAAAATCCTGTGGGTGGTTTATTGTTGAAAAGTTATAAGCTAGTGTTTAGTATCATCATAGCAGATTTTTTTCACAACATTTCCTTGAAACAGTTTAATACAACAGTTTCAGGTGCTTAGTTGTACTTATTTGTTCAGAGAAAATGGAGAAAAAAAGAAATTAAAGCTTCTAATGTGAAGGGTAACATTTGTCATTTCCATGTTTTATCATTTAGTGACATTTTAATAAACTTTTTGGCTGGGCATGGTGGTTCATGCCCGTAATCCTAGCACTTTGGGAGGCTGAGGTGGGTGGATCACCTGAGGTCAGGAGTTTGAGACCAGCCTGGCCAAAATGATGAAACCGCATCTCTACTAAAAATACAAATATTAGCCAGGCGTGGTGGCGCATGCCTGTGGTCCCAGCTATTTGGGAGGCTGAGGCAGGAGAATTGTTTAAACCTGGGAGCTAGAGGTTCTAGTGAGCTGAGATTATGCCACTGTACTACCGCCTGGGTGACAGAGCGAGACTCCGTCTCAAAAAAGGAAAAAAGAAAACAACCTTTTATTTTGGAATAATTTTCTGTTTACATGAAAGTTGAAAAGGTAGTGCAGAGAGTTCCCATATACCCTATATCTGGTTCCCCCATTGTTAACATCTTACATTGCCATAGTAGATTTGTCAAAACTAAGAAATTAACACATTGTTGACACATTATTAATAACTCTAAACCACATTTGGATTGCACCAGTTTTTCTATCCAGGGTACTACATTATATTTAGCTGTCAGGTCTCTAATAGTCTTCTGGTCTATGACAGTTTCTCAGTCTTTATTTTTTCATTATCTCATTAGTCTTAAGGAGGACCATCCAGGTAAATATCCTGTAAAGTGTTCACTAATCTGAATTTATAGTTTTTCTTGAGATTAGACCGAGGTTTTGAAAGAATGTACCAGAGGTGACATACCCTTTTTGTCACATCATATCTCATATCGGGGGTACATGATACCCACATGCTGTCACTGATGATGTAAACTTGCATCACTTGGTTAAGGTAGTGTTTGTCAGGTTTCTCTCCTGTAGAGCTGCTACTTTTACCTGTCCCTCATCTGTTCATTGGAATCCAGTCACTCAATTTAGTCCACCTGAATGGGAGCATGGCAGAAATTAAGCTCCATCTCCTATAGTGGGTAGTATCTACATACAAAATTTGGATTTTTTAAAAGAAACATTTATCTTTTCTCACCCATTTATTTAGCCATTAATTGATATCATTATCTACTCATCTATTTTTATTTTGTACTTTGGACTATAAACCATTACGACATTATTTTATAGCTCAAATTGTTTCACTTTGGCAATTGGGGGCTTTTTTTAAGGTTAGGTCCTCTACCCTTTGATATGTCCCCATCCTTTTGGCTTTGAGCACTTTATTACTTTCTGGCATTACAGGATGCTCCAGGTTCATGTTATATTGTCCTGGCCCCAGAATCAGCCATTTCTCGAAGACATCATGGTTCCTTTTATTGAAAAATGACATTTACAAATGTAAACATACCCATTTAATTTGCAAATGTGTCTGTCCATTCTGC
>NW_016108098.1:56492-97449 GCF_001604975.1 Cebus imitator | reverse complement strand
TCATGAATTTTTTCACCTATTTTTTTATTTTAAAGTTCTAGCTCTTGTATTTATGATCTATTTTGAGTTTATTTTTGTATACAGTATGAGGTAGAAGTCCAACTTCATTTTTTGCATTTTGATATCCAGTTGTCCTAACACTGTTTGTTGAAAGACTATTCTTTCTCCATTGAAGAATCTTGACACCATTGTTGTAAATCAATTGACCATAGATGTGTGTGTTTATTTCTGGGCTCTCAATACTATTGTATTGATCTGTATGTCTGTCCTTATGCCAGTGTGACATTGTTTTAATTACTGTAGCCTTGTGGCAAGTTTTGTAATCAGGAAGAAAAAGTCCTACAGCTTTATTCTTCTGTCTCAAGTTTGTTTTGCTATTTGAGGTTCCTTGAAATTTCATATGAATTTGATGATTAGCTTTTATATTTCCTTAGCTGGGATTCTGTTAGAGATTTCATTGAATCTATAGATTAATTTGAGGAATATTGCCATCTTAACAATATTAAATCTTCCCCTCCATGAACATCTAATGTCTTTCCATTTGTTTAGGTCTTTAATTTTTTTAATAATGAAATTTTATTTAGGTCTTTTAATTTCTTTGGTGTACAAGTCTTGGAATTAATTTCTTAAATTTATTCTTAAATATTTTATTCTTCTTGAGTCTATTGGAAATGAAATTGTTTTAATTTTATTTTCAGATTGTTCTTTATTAGTATATAGAAATACAACAGATTTTCGTATACTGATGCTGTTTCCTACAACTTAGCTGAGTCCATTTATAAGTTCTAATAGTTTTTGTGTGTGTGTGTGTGCGTGCGTGCACAGGCGCACATGCAATTTAGGGTTTTCTATTAAGATCATATGATCTATGAATAGAAATAGTTTTACTTTCTCCTTTCCAATATGAATGTCTTTAACTTCTTTTTCTTGCCTAATTGCCCTTTGAAATTTCTATACAATGTTGAATGTAAGTGGTGAGAGGGGTTGGATGTCTTGTTTTTGATCTCAGGGAAAGCTTTCAGTTCTCCACCATTAAGTATGACATTAGCTGTGGATTTCTAATAGGTGTCTTTTATCAGGTTGAGTAAGTTCTACATTGAGTTACATTTTTGTTTGTTTTGGTAATTAAAAAAATAAATATCAAGACTACCCTTGTTAAAACTTAAGGGGGTCTGGTTTCTCCATTAGGTTTTACTGTGAGTTCTTCGGGAAACTGAAGCTCTACTTTTATTTTCCTTATTATATATGAGTATTAAAGATAGTTCCTCTGCCACAGCTGGGTAACCATCTGCAACAAGAATTTTCTAATATCCATCATGTATAACATGGAATATATTAAAACTGTAGTAAGTTTTAAGTTGTAGTGGTAGTATTTAGATATAATTTTCTTTGGACACTAAGTCTAAAGTGTCAGGATCTGTTCAGTACTTTTGAATTTATTAGAAAGGATCTGTTAAGTATAACACTTAATTTTCCAGTACATGTTTTCCATTTTTTGCCCAATTTATCCTCTCTGATTTGGAACAAATTAGTGGTTGTGAAGAATCGTATAAATGGGAGCAGAGTATGTGAAGGGTGTAGTTTGGGTATAATGTCAAAGAAAAGTCTAAACTGAAGTTTAGGATGGAAGCAAAAGGTCATAACCGGACGGTTTTGGGTATGGGATTCTTAAGGATGAGTTGAGGTTATAAGCTTAGAAGGTAGGCTATTAAATCAGAAGCCTGGAACGTTGGGGGTGTGTATTAGGATTGGAAAGTGTTTAGAGCCTACCAGAGTTAAGATAGTAGTGTTCATCTTTGAACTTAGCTGCTCTGGTTATCTATTGCTGCATGACAATCATCCCAAGCCTTAGTAGCTTAAAGTGATAAGAATCATCTGGGTGCAATGGTTCACACCTGTAATACCATACTTCAGAAGGCCAAGGCAGGAGGATCACTTAAGGCTGGGAGTTTGAGGCCAGCCTGGGCAACATTCTGAGACCCTATCTCTACAAAAAATAGAAGAATTAACCAGGTGTGGTGGTGCACACCTGTATTCTCAGCTATTCAGGAAGCTGATGTATGCAGGATGATTGCTTGAGTCCAGGAGTTCAAGGAAGCAGTGAACTATGATCACTGAGATCATAATCATCGTGAATGTGAGACCCAGTTTCTTTAAAAAGAAAGTGACAACATTTCTTTTTTTAGCTTTCCTAGTTTTACTGCGTCAGGGATTTAATAGAGGTTTACTTGGACAGTTCTAGACATTTTATCAGCTTTTCTCCCTAATATCTTTATGGTTTTTGATTTTAAAAAATTCACCAATAGGTGGCAATGTAACCCTGAAAATGAATTTTCATTTAACTCTAATAGTATGTGACAGAACCTTTATTTGACCTTTCTTCCCAAACTTACCATTTGTTTTGAGACATATTTTTCTACTTAATGTACTTAAACTGATCTGGTGGAGTTTTCTAATTCACATTACTGTTTTTAGAAGATTGTTTCACGTTTTGTAACTGAAGAGGACATAATCAATTTTTATGTGTGTGCGTCAGTGTGCATATGCACAATAGTCAAGGTACCGTTTGCTTTAAACATTAAGATAGATCTATGTAATTTTATAAAATAATGACAGGTTTCTATAGTGTATTGAACCATCTTAAGTTAGCAAACTCTTTTAGTCAGACTTGGATTTTTGAACAGAAGAAATTGTCTTCAAGTCTTTCTCTAAATTTCAGTTCTTCTGTTCCCCAGAGCCTCATGGCTGCCACTCTGGGTTTCTGTAAGATTATTTCTGCGTGTTGGATTTTGAAACTCTCCTATATGATACATATATATGTCATTGTTTGGGAATGAAGTTTTCTAGAAAGCTTATAATTTAACTAAAACTTATGTATGTACGTATTTATGTATGTATGTATTTAGGGGGCGAGGAGATGGGGATCTCATTCTGTTACCCAGACTGGAGTACAATAGTATGATTATAGCTCACTGTACTTTCAAATCCTGGGCTCAAGTGATCTTCCCACTTCGGCCTTCTGAGGACCTGAGACTACAGGAGTGTGCTGTCATGCCCAACTGATTTTCTTTCTTTTGGGTAGAGACAGGGTCTTACTGTGTTGCCCAGGCTGGTCTCGAACTCCTGACAACACCCAAGATAACTCTTTGGAGATGAGGGTCTCACTACATTACCCAGGCTGTTCTCAAACTCCTGACACACTAATTTTTTGGAGATGAGGGTCTTGTTACGTTGCTCAGGTTGGTGTTGGTCTCCTGGCCTCAAGCAATCCTTCTACCTCAGCCTCCTGACTGGTAGCTGGCATTACAGGTTTGAGCCTCCATGTCCAGCTAAAACCTACTCCTTTCGAACATTACAAATACTTACTTTTCATCTTTAATGTTAGTAAATGTTATATACATTCGTATCTTATAATTCATATTCTATTTAATATGATGAATAATAGGTTTAATTAATATATGAATAACAATTTAACTTTTTTGTTGACTCAGGGTTATTAATGAGTACATTTACTTTTATTCTTAATTCTTCTGGTTCTTCAGTTATTCTTACTCATGACAGGGCTACCTCTTTCTATTGCCATGCTAACAAATAATTATTTTAAGTTAAAGAAATTATAAAAGTAATACATATCCTTAAGCAAAATAAAAACAGAAGAAAATGTTGTATATTGAGAAGTAAAAGCTCCCTAGCCCTCCTAGTCCCATTATTGTTTCATTTATATGCTTATAGGAATTTTTTGTGCATGTGTTTTGTATTGCAACATTTAGGCAGTGCTCTAAGCCACCCTCAGGCTTAGTAACTCATAAGAAGGACTCACAGACCTCAGAATATCCATTAGACTCATGGTTATGGTTTATTACAGTAAAAGGATATGAACAGGATTATAATATAGGTAACCGTTCTGCAACGTACTACTTTCTATTTAATAATATATTTGTCATATCAAGGTTTGCACATATATATATATATATATTTCAGATTATTTTATTATTCCATAAGTTATTGAGGAACAGGTGGTATTTGGTTATATGAGGAAGTTCTTTAGTGGTGATTTATGAGATTCTGGTGCACTCATACCCGAGCAGTATACACTGCACCATTTATGTTGTCTTTTATCTCTTGCCCCTCCTCCCACTCTTTCCCCTAGATCCCCAAATTCCATTGTGTAATTCTTATGCCTTTGCATCCTCATAGCCTAGCTCCCACATATCAGTGAGAACATACAATGTTTGCTTTTCCCTTCCTGAGTTACTTTACTTCAAATAATAGTCTCTGGTCTCATCCAGATCATTGCAAATGCTGTTAATTCTTTCCTTTTTATGGTTGAGTTGTATTCTATCATATGTATATGCCACAGTGTCTTTATCCACTCATTGATTGATGGGCATTTGGGTTGTTTCCAGGATTTTGCAATTGTGAATTGTGCTGCTGTAAACATTCATGTGCAAGTATCTTTTACAAATAATGATTTCCTCTGGGTAGATACATAGTGGGATTGCTGGATCAAATGGTAGTTCTACTTTTAGCTCTTTAAGGAATCTTTAAGGAATCTCCACACTAGCGGCTGTACTAGTTTACATTCCCACCAGCAGTGTAAGAGTGTTCCCTGATTGCCACATCCACACCAACATCTACTGTTTTTTGATTATGGTAGTTCTTGCAGAAGTAAGGTGGTATCACATTTTAGTTTTGATTTGCATTTCCGTGATAATTAGCGATGTTGAGTATGTTTTCATATGTTTGTTGGCCATTTGTGTATCTTTTTTTTGAGAATTCTCTATTCGTGTCCTTAGCCTACTTTTTGATTGGATTGTTTGTTTTTTTCTTACCGATTTGTTTGAGTTCGTTGTAGATTCTGGATATTAGTCCTTTGTCAGATGTATAGATTGTGAAGATTTTCTCCCACCCGGTGGGTTGTCTGTTTACTCTGCTGACTGTTCCTCTTCTGCAGGTAAAACTCTTTAGTTTAATTAGGTCCCAGCTAATTATCTTTGTTTTTATTGTATTTGCTTTTGGGTTTTTGGTAATGAAATCCTTGCATAACCCAATGTCTAGAAGGATTTTTCCAATGTTACCTTCTACAATTTTTATAGTTTCAGATTTTAGGTTTAAGTCCTTAATCCATCTTAAGTTGATTTTTGTATAAGGTGAGAGATGAGGATGCAGTTTCCTTCTACATGTGGCTAGGCAATTATCCCAGCACCATTTGTTGAAAAGGGTGTCAGAGGGAAGGTCTAGGGCTGAAGGCTGCTGTTCTGATTTTTTTTTCCCACAGGGTGTTCCCTTGGTGTAGTACTTTCCCCCTTTTCCTGTGGATGTGGCTTCATGTGAGCTGAACTGCAGTGATTGTTGTCTCTCTTCTGGGTCTAGCCATCCAGCGACTCTATCCAGCTCTGGGCTGGTACTGGGGTTTGTCTGCAGTGTCCTGTGATGTGAATGGTCTGTGGGCCTCTCAGCTGTGGATACCAGAGCCTGTACTGGTGGAGGTGGGGGAGGATGCAATGGACTCCAAGGGGGTCCTTATCTTTGCTGGTTTAATGCTCTAATTTTGTGCTGGTTGGCCCCCTGCCAGGAGGTAGCACTTTGAATGTATCAGGGGCAGTAGTGTGGAGAGGGACCAGCGGTGGGCAGGGCCCTAGAGTATATGTCCTTTGTTTTCCTCTATCTGGGTTGGTAGGGAAGGACCATCAGGTGGGGGCGGAGCTAGGTGTGTCTGAGCTCAGACTCTCCTTGGGTGGGTCTTGCTCTGGTTACTGTGGGGGATGGGGTGAGATTCCCAGGTCACTGAAGTTGTGTACTTAGGAGGATTATGGTTGCCTTTGCTGAGTCATGCTGGTTGTCAGGGAAGGTGGGGGAAAGCCAGCAATCACAGGCCTCACCCAGCTCCCACGCAAACCTAAAGGCTGATCTCACTCTCACTGTGGCTCCTGCCGCAAAAGAAAAGGACTTTAGTCGTCCATCGGTCTGGGTCCCCCTCCGGAAGTCTGGAAGCGGGATTTGAGCGCTCCTGGAAGTTCTGGCCATGAGGCTTCTGTCGCCGTTCAAATTGTTACAAAGCAAAGCTAGGGAAGCCCTTCTCCCTGTGGAGTTTTACTCCCTGCCCCTCTGACCATCCCCCTGATGGATCCCTGTGGTGCCAAGCAAGTATGGGCTGCTTGGGGATCTAGCCAGATCCCAGTGCCTTTCCGCTACTTCCTCTACCCCTGTTTTTCCCTTGGCTAGGCTCTCTAACTTGACTCACCTCCTGATAAAGTCGGGAACTTCCCTTGCAAACAAACCTTCAGCTTCTCCAGTGGGGGCCTGTATGTATAATTAATTTTAACTCTGTGGCTTATTTCATTATCCCATAGTTTAAGTCCCGTTTACCAGATCCCCTTTGACAAGTTTTTAGGCTGTTTTCAATTTTCCTCCATAAAAAGCAGTGCTCAAGGAACATTCTTTTATGTATTTTGGGGTGCCTGTGGAAGAATATCTTTGGGACCAAGTCCTAGAAATTGAAATATGGGTCAAAGGGTGCACACATTTTGCATTTTGATAGTTATTGTAAAATTGACTTCCAAAATTTATGATACTAATTTAGACTCCCACAGAGTGTATGAGAGTACCCATTTCAACATGATGGATACCAAATATTAAGTGGTAAAATCATTTAAATCACTTGTGTAAAAGGCATTTCTTCTTGTAGAAAATGTTTTAGGATTCAAAGTAAGGCATACATAATTTTTAAATACAAAGCTAGGTAGGGATTTTAGTTTTACAAAATATTAGTAATTAATTTTTTAACTATTTGTGTAGCCCCAACTGAATACTGAATAACAGTTGTTATTATTTGATCTATCATACTGAAGTAGTTACTTTGAAGTCATGTAAAGGTTACATTTTCTCTAATGCTTACCATGTGGGGGATAGTTTGACAGCTGCTTTGTTGAAATCAGCAATTAAGAAATACGTGCCTACATGTTAACCAGCAAGCAAATTGTGTATGAATTATACTTTAGAAAAATATGTATCAGTTGGACGCAGTGGCTTATGCCTGTAATCCCAGCACTTTTGGAGGCCAAGACGGGCAGATTACTTGAGGTCAGGGGTTGGAGACCAGCCTGACCAACATGGTGAAACTTGTCTCTACTAAAAATACAAAAAAAGTAGCCAGGCATGGTCATGGGCACCTGTAATCCCAGTTACTCAATAGGCTGAGGCAATTACCTGAACTTGGGAGGTGGTAGCAGTGAGCCAAGATTGCACCACTTCACTCCAGCCTGGGTGACAGAGCGAGACTATCTCAAATAGGAAAAAAAAAAAGAAAAATATATATCTGTTATTTTAACAAATAAGCCTTTATTGTTTCTTCTAAAAGAGTCCACAAATGCTATGGAACATATTTGTTCAGGTACAAATGCATTCCGTAATAATAAAATATTGCTACTTTTTTATATTGCAATCTCAAAATATTTTCTGAGTTTAAGCTTTTAAGATCTTTTATAGCTTAGAAAGGTGTTCTCCCTACCCTCCATACCCATGTAACAACCAGTTTCACTTTCTTTTATCAGTTAAAATTTTTCCCCGACAATGAAAGTTAGCTATTTGGAATGAGTGGGATATATTATATTATCTATTACGCCGTATATCATTCTTAAAATACAGCTTTCGAAATTTGTCTTTTCATGTATATTTTTATTGCTGTTAGTCTTTGCTGATAGTTTAAGTTGATATACTAATGCTAAAACAGCTTTAGAGACTTTTCAATTTTTAAAGACATTTATGAAATACGCTCTGTTGGTTAGGGGGATCTTTTTCCCTCTTGTTGTTTTTATTTGTGCTTATTTTTCTATATTCAGGACCTTAAGCACTATTTATAGTGGTACTTCAATGCTCTATTGCTTGGATGTAATTAATAAAATTAGTGCTGTATTAACCAAATACAGAAGCAGATAAAATATGTTTATACTTACAGTGA
Organism: Cebus imitator; assembly: GCF_001604975.1. Taxonomy (NCBI): domain Eukaryota; kingdom Metazoa; phylum Chordata; class Mammalia; order Primates; family Cebidae; genus Cebus; species Cebus imitator. The sequence goes on along the minus strand of NW_016108098.1, from coordinate 89,489 downwards.
TGTCATTTTATCTTCTTACAAGATCAGGACTTTAAGGGGATTAACTTTATATACTTAAATGGATCACATTTTCAGTTTTACTATATTGTGTTTTTTTTCTATATATTTTGGTAGGCCCCGATTTTGTTGTTTGTGATGAAGGCCATATTCTAAAAAATGAAGCATCTGCTGTTTCTAAAGCTATGAATTCTATACGATCAAGGAGGAGGATTATTTTAACAGGAACACCACTTCAAAATAATCTAATTGAGTGTGAGTTAATATCTCTGATTATGCAGTAGAATATCGGTATTTCCTCAGATAATATTTTTGTAACTTTGCCATTTGCCTTTGTTCTACTTACTCTAGTATAGTCCTGGACCATGATCTACATAGTTTCGTCTTAGTCTACTGTGAAAGAATAACATACTTTTCAAATGAGATGCTTTATAAATACGAGTGGTAAAATACAATAAAGAGATATGCTGTTGTGAGTGTTCAAATGTAAATATGGAATTTGAATTATTGCAAGAGTATCAGAAGTCTTAATGATTGCTTTAAAAAGTACATAAGCATATGTGATTACTTGGGATAATTTTAAGGAGATGTTCCAGTTTGGGGTCATGTACTGTTAAGAAATCAAAATGAAATGGGAACCGTGAACATTTCAGTAAATTGAAGATGGGAGAAGGAGAGGTTTGCTGAATCCGTGACAGGACAGTTTGCTGAGGTTGTTGATGTGAACCTAGGGAAATGACTTGTGAATTTCCATCATTTTCCTGTGTCTGTGGTGACACTAAAGAAGGGAACATGAGATTATTCAGCAAGTAACAAACTGAAATTTCCTGTTATAATCTCTCACTTTTTTTCTTTTTCCCATTGTACTGGCTTTTTGTTATTTTTCTGTGTGTTACATTCCTTTAGTGTATTTATGGTAACTTTTTGCTACTTTATTATTTGTAATACTAGTTATTTCACTTTAGCATAACTTTATGTTTGTTTTTATCTGTTCCAGTTTCCCTCTTATCTGTTCTATTACCCTATTTATAGAAATACTGTTTCATATTGTGGTCCTATATAGTACGGGACAAATGATAGCTCTATTAATTTTTACAAAATATATTAGTAAGCACATTTTTTTTACTGTTTATGTAGCCCCAACTGAATACTGAATAACAGTTGTTATTATTTGATCTCTCAAATATTATTTGATTATTCTGTAAATGAATCAGTTAATGTAAATTAACTTGCATAGTAGCTTATTACCTCCTTTTACTGGTTTGACTTAGTATCTCATTTCTTCACAGGATATCCTCACTGACCATAAAATCATGGTTAGAGTAATGATCACTTGTTTTATACTTCATATCTCTTATAAAGAATGGGGAGTTTGAGTAAAATGTCCTTAGGTATTTTTAAAAATTCATGTCTAGTACTTAGGGATGATTATTACTTCAATTTTCTCTCGTTTTGGTAATTTGCTTGTAGATCAGACTTATAACCAGTGTTTATTCTATACTTAGCTTGATATTCTTTTCTTCGTAGCTCAATTCTGATGCTTCCATGGCATGTGTTTTTGACATGAGCATTTCATTGGGGAATTTTTCTGAGTCTTTTTAACCATTGTTAATGTTGTTAATGAATAATTGTCTTCTCTCTTAGATCATTGTATGGTTAACTTTATCAAGGAAAATTTACTTGGATCCATTAAGGAGTTCAGGAATAGATTTATAAATCCAATTCAAAATGGTCAGTGTGCAGATTCTACCATGGTAGATGTCAGAGTGATGAAAAAACGTGCTCACATTCTCTATGAGATGTTAGCTGGATGTGTTCAGGTACAAATATGTTCCAAAGTAATAAAATATTGTTACTTTTTTATATTGCAATCCCAAAATACTTTCTGAGCTTAAAGTTTAATAATTTTGTATTTTCTTTCCTGCTCTTTCAGTAGTTTTTCAGTTATATCTCCTTGCATCGTCTTCAAAAATTTATGCTGCATTCAACTTTTAAAAAAGAAGTTCGCTGAGAAGTTGAAAACATAGTTAATTCATTTGCCAAGTGTAAAGCCTCATATCTTATTATGTTAATGTTTAGATTTTTCATCCTTAAGATAGGGAGTTCCTTAAGAGGAACACAGCTATTATGATGAAGTTCCTATGCTCACCCTAATTCTATAGTATAGTATTATAGTCTCACTTTTTTGAAATGGTTGTAGGAAAGGCCAGTATGAATTAAGAAAAGAGCCATTTTTAAAGTAATCTTGGAGAAACAGTTTTGTTATTTCCAAATATATACAATAACCTGAACAGAATAGTGGTGTCATTTACATACAGATTTTCAGTGAATCTCTATTAATGAATGGGTAAGTATCTAGAGACTGAGCCGGCAGTTAATAGATCTCGAGATATGCATGTTCTCTGCAGACATTAGGCACTAATGATAGCCTCAAAGATGTTTTAACAAATGAGACAGTGCATTTTTTTTGTTGGATATACAGTTTGCCCTCCATATCTGTGGGTTCCACATCCATGGATTCAATCTACCACGGTTCAAAAATAATTTTTAAAAAAAGATATAATGGATAGAGGCTAGGTACAGTGGTACACACCTGTAATTCCAGCACTTTAGGGAGGCAAAGGTGGGAGGACCACTTGAGCCCAGGAGTTCAAGGATGCAGTGAGCTAAGATCATGCAACTCTAGGCTGGATGACGGAGTAAGACCGTCTCTACAAAAAAACGTTTTTAGCCAGGCATGGTGGTAGACACCTATAGTTTCAGTTACTTGGGAGGCTGAGGCAGGAAGATTGTTTGAGCCCAAGAATTCAAGATTGAAATAAGCCGAGATCATGCAATTGCACTTCAACCTCGATGATAGAATAAGACCCTTTCTCTTAAAAAAAAGAAGGAAAAAGTTAAGAAAAAAGTGGATGATTTTGTCTGTACTGAACATGTACAGACTTTTTCCTTGTCATTATTTTCTAAACAATAAAGTGTAACAGCTATTTACCTAGTATTTGTATTGTGTCAGGCATTTTAAATAATATAGGAATTATTTAAGGTGTATAGAAGGATATGTATAGGTTATGTGCAAAACCCTACATTATTTATATAAGGGACTTGAGCTTCCATGGATTTTGGTATCTGTGGAGGTGGGGGTGGGTTCTGGAACCAGTCTCCTATAGATACTGAGGGATGACTATACTTGCCATCATTATAAAGCATAGTTATCCTGTTTGGTCAGGTTGGCTACATGTACTAGCAAGTACTCTGTTTCCATATTGCTGCTACTACCCAGGCAGCATTTTTCCTTCTGGTTGAAGTAGTCATTTATATTTAGCACATTGGTGTTTTATTTTTCTATCCTTATAATAAAATGGTTTCAAGAGTGCTTGTACATGACTTGCTTTTCTTAATTGGGCAAATATTCCCTCTAAAATTATATGTTATTGTTCGACATATTAGCATATCTTATTCAGAAGCCAACTCAAGAGTGCATTAGACTTTGATTCCTAGGTTTTACTATATGATTAAAGCAAGTCATTTTGCTAAGACTACCTACTACATCACCCCCTTTTGTTATTTTATTTTATTTTTTTTCTGTACAGAGGAGACCATTTTGAAAACTTAAATTGCTCATTTGGTAATGTTACTACTTCAGTTTAAAACCTGCCTGGTGTGTTGTAGGATCTTTTTACCAATGTACCATATTGTATAGTCATGTGAAATACATTGTGTGAATAATTGTGGGTTTAGAAAGGGTAAATATATTTAAGAAAATGTTTTCTTGTATGTTTGGTGCCTATTTATTTATGTGTGTATTTCATTTATAAGCAATGAGAATTTGTAGAACAGTTCATTCCTGTTAAATATTTAGATTAATTTTCATTCTCTTTCTTGTTAATTACAGAGGAAAGATTACACAGCATTAACAAAATTCTTGCCTCCAAAACACGAGTATGTGTTAGCTGTGAGAATGACTCCTATTCAGTGCAAGCTCTATCAGTACTACTTAGATCACTTAACAGGTAACCAGTACACCTTGTTGATTTTATTTTCTCTATAAAGATATTCTTTTTCCAAAGAAGGTTATTCTAGTAATTTTACTATATCTGCTGTTCTTTTACAATTTTGCATTTGAATAAAATGGGTATGCTTGAAAGCACAAAATATTTCTAATTAAAAAAACACCGATGCTGTCAAAATAGAATTAAGAAGCAAACTGATGAAAAACATATATAGCATATATGAGTAATGCCCTTAATTTGTAAAGAGCTTTTATTTCAGAATAATTACGAATGTGAATAAATCCGTATAAGAAGATCTACAAAATTCCAGAGTATTTTTTGAAAAATTTTCACCCACATTAATAATAAAAGGCATGTAAGTTAAATTCATGAGTTTGTTTCTCAGTTATTTAATTAACAAAGGTTGTTGGCAAAAAAAGGTAAAATAGATGGCAAGGCATATAGTGTACTCTCCATGTTATTATAAAAATGCACATAAATGCCTAGAATATACCAAAATGCTAATGGAAGTTGTTTTTTGGGTGCTTTTGTTATGAAGACCTTCTAGTTTATTTCTTGCATTTTTCTATGCTTTCAGAAAATCCAACGAATAGGTATTGTTTTACCATCAATAAGAGAGTGTGTGTGTGTGTGTGTGTGTGTGTGTGTGTCTGTGTGTGTGTGCGCGCGCGCGCGCGCACCTCTGTGCCTCAAAATGTTCGTCTTCACACAACAAAACCTAATCTTTGGTCTGGAGTGAGATTTCTTGCTTGTTGGTCACTTACTGTGGTACCTTTCCCCAAATGATATTACAGATTTAATTAGGAGATACAGGTTAGAGGGTGCTCTTTGGCCCATTGTGAATACAGTAATTCATCAAAAAAATAAAGGAGGATGAAAGTGTGTACACACATATTAAAATGATACTTCACTTTAAAGTGGTACTCTTTTTGTAACAGCAGGGCATCCTAGAGAGTAGAATGATGATGGTCCTCAAGAAACATTCTGCTGGGGAAACCAGTATTCGAATCTTAGTGTTTTATGGAACTGCTTTTTTGGTTTTATAAAAACAATTTTTGTATTGAGGAAGAAAATCAGTTCCAATAAAGCACACATTTTCATTTGTATATCTGTCAGGAGCTGGTAGATATTACTATACTATTCTTTTATGAATAGTAAAAATTACAGGCATAATTAAATAACCAAATACAGTTATCCCAATGAGACAGTTGTTGTGTAGTTTAAAAGAGGGATGTTCAGATCTGTCTTTCCTTAATCTCTGAGTGCTAAGGAGTAGTAAATTTGGCCATTTAATATTTTTTTCTTTTAAAATGTTTCATATTAGGGAAAATGCTCACAATGGTGTTCTAGGTTTTATAGAATTAGTTGTCTTTAATAACCAATCATAAGCTGGGCGCAGTGGTTCATGCCCATAATCACAGCACTTTGGGAGGCTGAGGTGAGAGGATCACTTGAACTCAGGGAGTTCGGGACCAGTCTGGGCAGCATAGTGAAACCTCATCTCCACTAAAAAATTAACCAGGTGTGGTAGTACATACCTGTAGTCCTAGCTACTTGGGAGGCTGAGGCGGGAGGTTTGCTTGAGCCTGAGAGGTCAAGGCTGCAGTGAGCCATGATTTTGTCACCGCACTTCAGCCTGGGCAACAGAGCACTACCCAGTCTCAACAGTAATAATAACAACAGCAACAACAATTAGTCACAAATGTTAACAGCTCAGGTATAGATGTTAAGCTCTACTCTTCTGAGTTGACCTCATGGAGGTAGTTAATAGAATGATAGATACCAGAGTCTGGGAAGTGTGTGTGTTGAGGGAGGGATAGAGAGAGGTTAGTTAATAGTTACAGACATGTAGTTAGATAGAAGGAATAAGTTCTGTTTGATAGCAGAATAGGGTGATTATAGTTAACAACAGTGCATTGTATATTTCAAAATAGCTAGAAGAGAGGACTCAAAATGTTCCCAACATATAAAAATGGTAAATACCCAACATGATGGATATCCTGAATACCCTGACTTGATCATTGTACATTCTATGCATGTAACAAAATATAACATGTACCCTCAAAATATGTATGAATATTATGTATCAATATTTAAAAATTTAAAAACCTTTTTTTGAGAGCAGTGCAGTTATTTAAGAATTTAGAGGGCTTTGCTTTATTCTTTGTGACTATCATTGATAGGAGTAAATATTTAAAGCACTAACTGCCATAGCTAAAATCGAAAAGATATGATTGTTAAATTACTATCTGGTGCCATGAATCTTTCAGTTTTAGGGTGTGGGGTTTTCCCCTAACCAAATGCAATATTACCTGTAGAGTAGAATGCTGAGTTAAATAGCCCCTTTGAAAAACATTCATAAAAGGCCAAATGGGATATATTAATGGCTACTCTGTCTTGACCCTCACTACAGATCTTCACAGTATTTCTCTTGAAATGTCAGCTGTCTATCCTACTTGCATTTAAAATGTTTGGTATCTGTTAAATATTCCAGAATTTTTTTGTTTCTAATTAGGCTTTTTTAGACTGTGCTTGCTTTTAAGACGTTTACACAAATTTTGCTTTTAACATTAGCAGGAGTTTCATGTTAGTTTTATTAGTGATAATTTATAATATGTTTAATATTTGCAGATTGAAAGTCCTAAGGGACTGGCGTTTAATGACTATTGAGGAAACCTAAAATCCTCTTAATTTTTCTTAGTTTTCTTTTTTCAGTGTAATTCTGTGGTTTGCCTTTTATTGTCAGGTGTCAGAAGTTTATAATAACATGTAAGCCTCTGCAAGTACACTTAAGGTTTTATAAGCATGTGGATACTTAATTTTTTAATAACTAAATATTAATTTGGTTTTAAACTTAAAATCCACACACTGTCTTATTTTGACAACTGTGCAAAAAATAGAACACGGGAAAAGATAGCCCATAGAATGTGAGAAAATATTGCAAAACATATATCTGATAAGGGATTCATATGCAGAATGTAGTTGTCCCTTGGTACATGTGGGGCATTGGTTCTAGGCTCTCCATGAGTATACCAAAATTTGCTAATACACAAATCCAGCAGAGCCTGCATAGATGAAAAGCCAAACATGGGTTTTACATTCTGTGACTACTATATTTTCAATCAACATTTGGTTGAAACAAAATCTCTGTATAAGTGGACCCATGTGGTTTAAACCTTTGGTGCACAAGGGTCAACTTATGCAAAGAACTCCTACAACTCAACAACAAGGAACAATCTGTTTCAAAAATAAGCAAAAGATTTGAATAGACATTTCTCTAAAGAAGATAATACAAATGGCCATTAAGCACATGAAAAATGCTCAACATGTAACTACTCCTTAAAGGAATGCAAATCAAAACTACAGTGAGATACCATTTGGTACCCATTATGCTGGCCATTATTTAAAAAAAAAGGAAAATAAGTGCTTGCGAGGAGGTGGAGAAAGTGGAACTCTGTGCCTTGCTAGTAGGAATGTCAGATGGTATGGCTACTATGGAAAAACATTTTGGTAGTAACTCAGAAAGTTAAACATAGAATTACCATTTGATCTAATAGTTACACTTATAGGTATACAAAAAAAAAAAAAATTAAAAGCAGGAACTCAAACAGATACTTGGACACTTATGTTTATAGCTTCATCATTCATAATGATGAAAAAGGTGGAAGCAACCCAATTGTCCATTGATGGATGAATGGATAAACAAAATGTGGTATGGACATACTTCAGTGAAATATTACTGAGCCTTATAAAGGAGGGAAATTCTGACACTTGATACCACATAGATGAAATGTGAAGACATTAATGCTAAGTGAAAGAAACCAGACACAAAAGGACAAATACTGTATAATTCTGTTTAAAGGTACCTAGGGTAGTCAAACTCTATGAGCAGAAAGTAGAATGGTGGTTAGGAGATGGTGGGGGGTGAAGGGAATGGGAAGTTACTGTTAATGGGTACAAAGTTTCTGTTTGGAATGATGAAAAAGTTCTAGAAATAGAGAGTGATGATGTTTGTACAACATTGTGATTATATGTAATGCTACTGAATTGTGTACTTAAAAAGTGGTTAAAGTGGTAAATTTTTTATTTTATTTTTATGTTAAGTTCTGGGATACGTGTGCAGAATGTGCAGCTTTGTTACATAGGTATACACGTGCCATGGTGGTTTGCTTCACCTATCAAGCCGTCATCTAGGTTTCAAGTCCTGCATGCATTAGGTATTTGTCCTAGTAATCTCCCTCCCCTTGACCTCCACTCCCCGACAGGCCCCAGTGTGTGATGTTCCCTGTGTCTATGTGTTCTTATTTAAAACAGTAAAATTTTTAATGTATATTTTGCCAGAATTTAAAAAGTACCCTCAAATGGAGCACAGTAATATGCTTTTGTCTCTAAAAATGTCTCTAAAAATGAACCCAAGTGCCACTCTTTAGAGATTGATTCAAAAGGTCTGGAGTGGGGCCCATGCATCTACATTTTTATGAGCCCTACAAGTGATTTTGACGGACCATCAGCTTAAGAACCATTGCTCTAAATTTGTTACTTTGGTAAGGGGTGAGCTGAAACCTGAGATGAGTGTTACCTAGACAAGGGGAACATGGGGAAATGACAATGAAATGTTAACTTTGGTGGTTTTCTCTAAGTGGTGGAAATATTAATTCTTTTGTATTTTACTTGTTATATCTATTTCTACAAAATTACAAAATACAAGAAATATACATATATGTAGAACTTCCATAATCAGAAACATACTTTAAAGTTTCATTTTGTTTTTAATTGACACATAGTAATTGTATATATTAATGGACATAGAGTGATATTTTGATACATGTATACATTCTGTAATAAAATTAGAAGCATATCTGTCACTTCAAACACTTGTCATTTCTTTGTGGTGAGAACATTCAAAATTCTTCTATTTTTTAAAATTTTATTTCTTTAATTAAATATTTATTTTTTAAATTTTATTAATAGAGACAGGGTCTTGCAATGTTGCCCAGGCTGGTCTTGCACTCCTGGGCTCAAGTGATCTCCCATCTAAGCCTCCCAAAGTGCTGGGATTACAGGTGTAAGCCACCATGCCTGATGTCGCCTAGCTATTTCAATAAGTTATAAAGTTAAATTTAGTGTTTAAAAATATTATGACTAACATTGGAATAGTGTAGTTCAAGTCAGGAAAATAATGTACAATAGTAATTTCCAAAAGTGGTTATATTGTCAGAATCACCGTTAAACCTAGGACACTATTAAATTGACAAAGATAAATGATAACAAGTATTGTTGAGGATATAGAGAAATGGGCCCTCTTGATGGTAACATAAATTGGATAGTAATTTGGGAAGGGGCATCAAAATTAATTTCAGTTGTAAGCTTTTTTCCAAAGATAATGGTCAGAAATGTATGCAGAGCTTTATATTAAAGGATGTTAATCTCAGGGTTTGTTTCAAAGCTTAGTTTTCTGGGTGCAGAAATAGCAGTGTGTTCATTGTGAAATATATATGAAATATATAAAGGCACTAATACAATAAAAACTACCTGTAATCTCATAAACTAGAAGTTGGAACTTCTACTTATTAATATTTGATATCTTACTTTCCAGTTTTTAAAATGTATGTGTGACACTTAAATGGCATGAACAGGCAATACGTATACATTGTGTTTATATGCTATATATATTTATATATATTTTTTTCAATGGCTGGAATTATATTATCTAGCTTGTGACCTAAAGTGAAATGCTACCTGTTGTGGCATTCTTTATAGTAATGAAAAATGGGAAATTAACTCGAATCCTCAACTTTTGGGGATAGTTTATATTATGGTATATCAACATAATCTAATACCATGCAAGAAGATACGTTAAATATTGTAACGAGGAATATCATGTGTTACTATTTAGGAATATATTGAATATATTATGTAGCAAAGATTATGAAATAGGAACCATTTCTGTGAAATATAAAGGATACGTGTGAAAATGCATAGCAAAATTATCAAAAAGGTAATGCCACAAAATATTTTTTAGTGTATACACTAATATTTTCAAATTTGTAGAGTTACAGTGTTTATAACGTGTATTAAATTACCTCTTCAAATTTGTTCTATCCCTTTCTCTGTCTTTGGATAAGACGTTTATCAGCTTTCCGTACTCTGTCAACCATGTGTCTTAAGATCTCTTCCATATTCCTGATCGCTTTAACTCTGCTGCATTAAGTTAGTATGTTCTGACATATCTTTTAGTTAAGTAGTTTTTCTCTTTGGATATGTGTCTTATGCTATTAAGAGGAATTGAATTGAAATGTAAAACTCAATGGCTTTTTCCTGGGGTCAGGAACAAAGCAAGGGTATCTACTCTTGCCTCTTATATTTAACATTTTCTAGAGGTTCTGGCCAGGACGGTCATACCAGCAAATTAACTAAAAGTATTCCACAGTGTCATGGAAGGGGTAGAACTATTTCAATTTGCAGGTGACATGATAGTATATAGAGACAAAATTTATTTTTTTAAGTTTTGTGGGTACATAGTAGGTGTGTATATTTTTGGGGTACATGAGATTTTTTAATACAACCATACAATGTGTAATAATCACATCAGGTTAAATGAGGTATCCATCTCAAGCATTTATCCTTGACGTGTTACAAACAAGTCATTTATATTATTTCATTTATTTTAAAGCGTACAATAAATTATTGTTGCCTGTAATCACCCTGTTCTATGAAATACTAGATCTCATTCATTCTGTCTAACAATATATTTGTACCTATTAACCACCCCTCCTTTCCCCGTGCCCTACTACCCTTCACAGCTTCTATTAACCATTGTTCTGTTAAGTGAAATAATGAACTCTGTGAGTTCAGTTGTTGTAAATTTTAGCTCCTGGCTGGGTATGGTGGCTCATGCCTATAATCCCAGCACTTTGGAAGGCCAAGGTGGATGGATAACTTGAGGTCAGGAGTTTGAGACCAGCCTAGCCAGCATGGTGAAACCCTGTCTATAAAAAGAAATATAAAAGGCATGGTGGCATGTGCCTGTAATCCTGGCTACTCAGGAGGCTGAGGCAGGAGAATTGCTTGAACCTGGGAGGCAGGTTGCAGTGAGTTGTGATGGTGCCACTGCATTCCAGCCTTTGTGACAGAGCTACCTCAAAAAAAAAAAAAAAAAAAAAAATTAGCTCCCAAAATAAGTGAGAATATGTGAAATTTGTCCTCCTATACCTGGCTTATTTCACTTAACATAATGACCTGCATTTCCATCCATGTTGTTTCAAGTGACAGGATCTCATTCTCTTTTATGCCTGCATAGTACTCCATTGTGTACATGTACCACATTTTCTTTATTCATTCATCTCTTGATGTATATTAGGTTGTTTCCAAATCTTGGCTGTTGTAAACAGTGCTGCAACAAACACAGGAGTCCCAATATCTCTTCAATATACTGATTTTCTTTCTTTTGCGTTTATACCCAGCTGTGGGATTGCTAGATCATATGGTAGCTCTATTTTTGCTTTTTTGAGGAACCTTCAAACTTTTCTCCATAGTGGTTGTACTAATTTACATTTGCACCAGCAGTGTATGTGAGTTCCCTTTTCTCCACCTTCTTGCCAGCATTTTTCTGTCTTTTGGATAAAAACCACTCTAACTGGGGTGAGATGATATTTTATTGTAGTTTTGTTTAGCATTTCTCTGATGACCAATGATGTTGAGTACCTTTTCTTTTACCTGTTTGCCATTTGCATGTCTTCTTTTGAGAAATGCCTGTTCAGATCTTTTGCCCACTTTTAAATTGGATTGTTAGAATTTTTTCCATTTGACTTGTTTCAGCTCTTTATATATTGTGGTTATTAATCCCTTGTCAGATGGGTAGTTTGCAGATATTTTCTCTCACCCTGTGGGTTGTCTCTTCACTTTGTTGGATTGTATTCTTTGTTGTGCAGAAGCTTTTTAACTTGATGTGATCCCATTTGTCCAGTTTTTGAGTTGGTTGCTTCTGCTTTTGAGGTATTACTCAAGACGTCTTTGCCCAGTCCAGTGTCCTATAGAGTTTCACCAATGGTGTCTCTTAGTAATTTCATAGTTTGAGGTCTTAGATTTAAGTTTTTAATCCATTTGAATATGATTTTTGCGTATGGCAATAGATAGGTGTCCAGATTCATTCTTCTGTGTATGGATATCCAATTTTCCCAGTACCACTTATTGAAGAGACTATCCTTTCCCCAATACATGTTCATGACATCTATGTAAAGTATGAGTCCCTGTAGGTGTGTGAACTTGTTTCTTGGTTTACTATTCTGTTTCATTGGCCTATGTGTCTTTTTATGCTAGTACCATGCTGTTTTGATTACTGTAGTTCTGTAGTATACTTTGAAGTTAGGTAACGTGATTCTCCCGTTTTGTTCTTTTCGCTCAGGATAGCTTTCACTATTCTGGGTCTTTCATGGTTCCATATACATTTCAGGGTAGTTTTTTCAGTTTCTTTGAAGAATATCATTGGTATTTATGAGATCATAGGGATTGCTTTGAATCTGAAGGTTGCTTTGTGTAGCATGGACATTTTAACAATATTGATTATTTTGATCTATGAACATGGAATGTTTTTCCATTTTTGGTGTCCTCTTCCATTTCTCATATCAGTGTTTTATATTTTTCATTGCAGAGTTCTTTTACTTATTTTGTTTATTTTTGAGTCAGAGTCTCATTCTCTCACCTAGGCTGGGGTGCAGTGGTGTGATCTTGGCCCATTGCAACCTGCGCCTCCTGATTTCAGCGATTCTTGTCCCTCAGCCTCTGGAGTAGCTGGGATTACAGGTGTGCACCACCACAGTCCACTAATTTTTGAATTTTTAGTAGAGGCAGGGTTTTGCCATGTTGGCCAGGCTGATCTTGAATTCCTGGCCTCAAGTGATCTGCCTGGCTTGGTCTCCCAAAGTGCTGGGATTACAGGCATGAGCCACTGTGCCCAGCCTCACTTCTTTAATTCAATTAATTCCTGAATATTTTATTTTATTTGTAGCTATTGTAAGTGAAATTACTTTCTTGATTTCTTCATATTGTTCACTGTTGGCATATAGAAGTGCCAATTGATTTTCGTATATTGATTTTGTTACCTGCCACTTTACTGAAATTGTTGATCAGTTCTAATAGTTTTTTGGTGGAGTCTAGGTTTTTTCCCAAATATAATGTCATGTCACCTGCAAACAAGTATAATTTGACTTCTTCCTTTCCAATTCGTATGTGCTTTATTTTTTTTATTTTGTTTGATTACTTTTACTAGGATTTCCAGTATGATGTTGAGTAACAGTAGTGAAAGTGGGCATCCTGGTTGTGTTCAAGATCTTAGAGCAAAGACTTTCAGTTTTTTCCCATTCAGTATGATACTAGTTGTGGGTCTGTGGTATATGGCTTGTATTATGTCGAAGTATGTTCCTACTATACCCAGTTTTTTGAGGGCTTTTTTATCATAAAGGGATGTTGAATAGTATCACATATATTTCCAGCATGAATTTAAATGATTATATGGTTTTTATCCTTCATTGTGTTGATACGATGTATCACATTGATTGATTTCTCTCTGTGTGTGTGTGTGTGTGTGTGTGTGTGTATTTTTTTTTTTTTTTTTTTTTTTTTTTTTTTTTTTTTTTTTTTTTTTTTTTTTTTTTTTTTGGTAGAAATGAGGTCTCCTTATATTGCCTGGGCTTCTCTTGAACTCCTGGGCTCAAGGGATCCTGCCACCTCCGCCTGCTGAAGTGGTGGGCTTACAGGCGTGAGCCACCACATTCAGCTGATTTCCATAAATTGAACCATCCTTGCATCCCTAGGATAAACCCCACTTGGTCATGATGAATGACCTTTTTACTGTGTTGTTCAATTTTTTTGCTAGTATTTTGTTGAGGATTTTTGCATGAATGCTCGTCAGGAATATTGGCCTATAGTTTTCTTTTTTTGTCTCTTTGTCTGGTTTTGGTATCATTGTAATACCAGTCTCAGAAAGAATTTGGAAGTATTCCTTTTCTATTTTTCAGAATAGTTTGAGGAGGATTGGAATTACTACTTCTTGGAATGTTTGGTAAAATTTAACAGTGAAGGTATTGGGTACCTGGCTTTTCATTTTTTCTTTTTCTTTGGAGGGTGGGGTTAGGGCTTTATATGCCATAATATGTTTATTTTATTTTACATTTTCATTTTAGGTTCAGGGGTATATGTGCACATAAATTGGGGTAAATTTACCTGTATGTGTACCCCTGAACCTAAAATGAAAAAATGATGTAGGTAAATTGGGGTCTTTAGGTTTTCTTTGCTTGAGAGACTTTTTATTATGACTTTGATCTCATTACTTGTTATTGGTGTCTTCAGGTTTTGGATTTTTTCCTGGTTCAATCTTGGTAGACTGCATGTGTCTAGGAATTTGTCCATTTCGTCTAGGTTTTCCAATTTATTGGCATATAGTTAGTTGGTCATAGTAGCCTCTAATGGTCATTTAATGTCTATGGTATCAGTTGCAGTATCTCCTTTTCCATCTCTGATTTCGTTTATTTGGGTATTCTCTCTCTTTTCATAATTAGTCTGGCTAAAGGTTTGTCGACTTTATCTTTTCAAAAATCCAAGGGCTTGTTTCATTGGTATTTTCTACGTCTCTTGCTTTTCTACTTAAGATGCATTGTTAAGTCGCTTATTCAAAGTTCTTCTACTTTCTTTGATGTGGGTACTTATAGCTATAAACATCTCTCTGATTACTGCTTTTACCGTATCACATAGGTTTTTGATATGTTGTATTTCCGCTATTATTTGTTTCAAGAAATTTTTAATTTCTTTTTCAATTTCTTCACTAACCCTCTGGTTATTCAGGAGCATATTGTTTATTTTCCATTTGTTCATATAATATCAAAACTTTGTTATTGATTCTAGTTTTATTTCATTGTGGTCAGAGAAGATACTTGATATGATTTCAATTTATTAGAATTTTTAAATACTTTTTTTTTAGCTTAACATATGGTGTCTCTTTGAGAATCATCCATGTGCTGGGGAGAAGAGTATGTATTATGTAGCCACTAAATAAAATATTCTTTAAATATTATTTATTTGGTCTGTAGTGCAGATTAAGTCTGATATTTCTTTGTTGGTTTTCTGTCTGGATTATCTGTCCAACACTGAAAATGTGGTGTTGAAGTCTCCAGTTATTAGCATACTGGGGTCTATCTCTCCGTTTCTAATGTTTCCTTTGTGTATCTGGGTGCTCCAGTGTTGGGTGCATATATATTTAAAATTACTACATCCTGGCCAGGCACAGTGTCTCATGCCTGTAATCCTGGCACTTTGGGAGGCTGAGGTGGGCAGATCACTTTGGGTCAGGAGTTTGACACCAGCCTGGCCAACCATGGTGAAATCCTGTCTCTACTAAAAATAAAAAAAATAGCCGGGTATGGAGGTAGGCGCCTGTAATCCCAGCTACTTGGGAGGCTGAGTCAGGAGAACCCCTTGAACCTGGGAAACAGAGGTTGCAGTGAGCCAAGATCCGGCCACTGCACTCTAGCCTGGGTGACAGAGGGAGACTCAATAAATACATACGTACACACATACATACATACATACATACATACATACATCTGTCTATCCATCCATCCATCCTTCCATCCTCTGGCTGAACTTACCCCTTTATTAGTATATAGTGACCTCCTTTGTCTCTTTTTGTAATTTTTGTCTTGAAATTTATTTTGTCTAAGTATAGTGGCTTTTTTATAGGCTCTTTTTTGGTTTCCATTGGCATGGAATATTTTGTTTTTCATACCTTCAGTTGAGTCTGTGTGTGTTTTTATAGAAGTTTATTTCTTGGAAGGCAGCAGACCAATGGCTGTTGTTTTTACATCCATTTGGCCACTCTGTGTCTTTTGATTGGAGCATTTAGTCCATTCGTATTCAGTGTTATTTGGAGTCTCGATCTGTAGCCCAGGATGGAGTGCAATGGCATGATCTCTGCTCGTTGCAACCTCCACCTCCCAGGCTCAAGCTGTTCTTCTGCCTCAGCCTCCCAAGTAGCTTGGATTATAGGCATGCACCACCATGCCCAGCTAATTTTTGTATTTTTAGTAGAGATGGGTTTTCACTGTGTTGGCCAGGCTGGTCTGAAACTCCTAACCTCAGGTGATCCACCCACCTCAGCCTTCCAAAGTGCTTGGATTATAGGCATGAGCCACCACGCCCAGCACTATTATTACTATTTTGAGACAGAGTCTTGCCCTGTTGCTCAGGCTGGAGTGGTAATTTTTGTATTTTCAATAGAGACAGGGTTTCATCATGTTGGCTGGGCTGGTCTCCAGCTTCTGACCTCAAGTGATCTACCCATGGCCTCCCAAAGTGCTGGGATTACAGGCGTGATCCACTGTGTCTGGCCACCATAATGTTTGTATTACTTTGCTTTGTAATGTAATTTGAAACCAGAAAATGCCTCCAACTTTAATTTTTTTTTTTTTTTTGGGTCAAAATTGTATTCACTATTTGGGGTGTTTTTTGGATCCATACAAATTTCAGGATTGCTTTTTTCTTTTTTTCAAGGAGAATTTCTTTGCAATTTTGATGGGGATTGTGTTGAATCTGTATGTCACTTTGGGTAGTATGTATATTGTAAAAGCATTAGGTTTGCTAATACACAGATGTAGAATATTTGTGTTCAATTTCTTTCATCAGTGTTTTTTAGTTTTCAGTGTACAGATCTTTCATTCCATTGGTTAAATTAATTTGTAAGCATTTTGTTTATCATGCTACTATAAATGGTATTGTTTTCTTGATTTCTTTTTCTGATTATTTTTGTGTAAAGAAATGGAACTGAGTTTTGTATGTTGATTTTGTAGCCTCCAGTGTTACTCAGTATATTTATTCTAACAGTTTTTTAGTGGAGTCCTTAGGGACTTCTATATATAGGATCATGTCCTCTGCAAACAAGGGTGATTTTAATTATTTTTTTCTGATTTGGATGCCTTTTATTTGTTTTTCTTGTCTAATTGCTCTTGTTAGTACTTCCAGTACTGTGTTAAAGAGAAATGATGACAGGTGGGCATCCTTGTTTTGTTCATGATCTTAGAGGAAAAGCTTAGTTTTCCCCCATTGAGTGTGATATGACCTGTGGGATTATATAAATGGGGTTTATTATATTGAGGAAATGTTCTTCTATGACTGCTTGGTTGAGAGGTTTTATCATGAAGGTATTTTGAACCTTGCCAAATGCTTTTTCTGCATCTATTGAGGTGATTATGTGGTTTTCATCTTTCATTTTGTTAATGTGATGTATCACGTTGGTTATTTTGCATATGTTAGAACAACCTTCCATCTCAGGAATAAATCCCAGTTGGTCATGGTGTATAAACTTTTTGATGTGTTGTTGAATTAGGTTAGTTAGTATTTTATTGAGGGTTTTAATATCTATGTTCATCAGTGATGTTGGCCTACGGTTTATTTTCTTACAGCATCTTTGTCTGCCTTTGGTATCAGGGTAATGTTTACCTCACAAAAAGTTCAGAAGTGTTTCCTGTAATTCTGTTTTTGGAAGACTTTTTTGGAAGAATTGGTATTCATTGTTTTTGAATGTTTGTTAGAATTGAATTTTGAAGCTATCTGGTTCTGGGCTCTTCTTTCTTGGGAGGTTTTTTAAATTACTACTTGTTTCTTTTTCTTAATTCATTTATTTTTATTTTTCTTGAGACAGAGTATCACTCTGTTGCTCAGGCTGGAGTGCAATGGCATGATCTCAGCTCACTGCAACCTTTGCCTCCCAGGTTCAAGCAGTTCTCCTGCCTCAGCCTCCCAAGTAGCTGGGATTACAGGTGCCCACCACCATGCTTGGCTAAATTTTTGTATTTTTAGTAGAGACGGGGTTTCATCATGTTGGCCAGGCTGTTCTTGAACTTTTGACCTCAGATGATCATCTGCCCCGGCCTCCCAAAGTGCTGGGATTATAGGTGTGAGCCATGTGAGTTTTATTTGTATAAATTTATGGGGTGTATGTGTAATTTCCTTACATGGATATATTATGCAGAGGTGAAATGAGGGCTTTTAGTGTATCTGCAGAATAATGTACATTCTACCCATTAAGTAGTTTTCATTCACTCTTCTCCTTCCTTCCTGCCTCCTGCCCCCGCCCCCCCCGACCCTTGCAAGTCTCCATTGTCTATCATTCCACACACTACATCCATTTGTTCACATTATTTAGCCCCACTTATAGGGGAGAACATGACAATATTTATCTTTCTGTGTCTGAATTCTTTCACTTAAGATAATCGCCTCCAGTTCCATCCATGTTACTGCAGAAGACATGCTTTCATTCTTTTTTATGGCCAAATAGTATTCCACTGTATATAGATAACATATTTTCTTTATTCATATTTTGATGTACACTTACGTTGATTCCATAGGTTTGCTGTTGTGAATAGTGTTGCAATAAACATAAGTGCAGGTCTCTTTTTAGAAAACTTTTTTGATAATAGTGATTTCTTTTCCTTTTGGTAGTTACTTAGTAGTGGGAGTGCTGGATCAAATGTTAGTACTATTTTTAGTTCTTTGAGTAATTGCTATACTGTTTTTTGTACTAATTTACATTTTCATCAATAGTGTAAACATATTCCCTTTTCTCTACATCTTTGCCAACATTTGTTATTTTTTGACTTTTTACGAATAATCATTCTAAGTGGGGAAGATATGTCACTGTGATTTTCATTGGCATTTTCCTGGTGTTTAGTGATGTTGAGAATTTTTTCTTTTCCTTTTTTTTTTATTGCATTTTAGGTTTTGGGGTACATTTGAAGAACATGCAGGATAGTTGCATAGGTACACATATGGCAGTGTGATTTGCTGCCTTCCTCCCCTTCACCTATATTTGGCATTTCTCCCCATGGTATCTCTCCCCAACTCCCCACCCCCCACTGTCCCTCCCCTTTTTCCCCCCAACAGACCCCAGTGTGTAGTGCTCCCCTCCCTGTGTCCGTGTGTTCTCATTGTTCAACACCCACCTATGAGTGAGAACATGTGGTGTTTGATTTTCTGCTCTTGTGTCAGTTTGCTGAGAATGATGGTTTCCAGGTTCATCCATGTCCCTAAAAAGGACACGAACTCATCGTTTTTGATGGTTGCATAATATTCCATGGTGTATATGTGCCACATTTTCCCTGTCCAGTCTATCATCAATGGGCGTTTGGGTTGGTTCCAGGTCTTTGCTATTGTAAACAGTGCCACAATGAACATTCGTGTGCATGTGTCCTTATAGTAGAACGATTTATAATCCTTTGGATATATACCCAGTAATGGGATTGCTGGGTCAAATGGAATTCCTATTTCTAGGTCTTTGAGGAATCGCCACACTGTCTTCCACAATGGTTGAACTAATTTACACTCCCACCAACAGTGTAAAAGTGTTCCTATTTCTCCACGTCCTCTCCAGCATCTGCTGTCTCTATCTAGATTTTTTAATGATTGCCATTTGAACTGGCGTGAGATGGTATCTCAGTGTAGTTTTGATTTGCGTTTCTCTAATGACCAGTGATGATGAGCATTTTTTCATATGTTTGTTGGCCTCATGTATGTCTTTTTTGTAAAGTGTATGTTCATATCCTTTGCCCACTTTTGAATGGGCTTGTTAGTTTTTTTCTTGTAAATCTGTTTTAGTTCTTTGTAAATTCTGGATATGAGCCCTTTGTCAGATGGGTAGACTGCAAAAATTTTTTCCCATTCTTTGGTGGCTGGTTCACTCTAATGACTGTTTCTTTTGCTGTGCAGAAGCTGTGGAGTTTGATTAGGTCCCATTTGTCTATTTTGGCTTTTGTTGCCAATGCTTTTGGTGTTTTGGTCATGAAGTCCTTGCCTACGCCTATGTCCTGAGTGGTTTTGCCTAGATTTTCTTCTAGGGTTTTTATGGTGTTAGGTGTTATAAGTCTTTAATCCATCTGGAGTTAATTTTAGTGTAAGGTGTCAGGAAGGAATCCAGTTTCTGCTTTCACCACATGGCTAGCCAGTTTTCCTAACACCATTTATTAAACAGGGACTCCTTTCCCCATTGCTTGTTTTTGTCTGGTTTGTCAAAGTTCGGATGGTTGTAGATATGTTGTGTTGCCTCTGAGACCTCTGTTCTGTTCCATTGGTCTATATCTGTGTTTTGCTTGTTGGCCATTTGTTATATCCTCTTTTGAAAAATGTCTATGTCTTTTGCACACTTTTTAATGGAATTATTTTTGTTTTGTTTTGTTGTTGTTGTTTGGGTTTCTTGTAAATTCTAGATACCAGTCCCCCGTTGGATGTATAGTTTGGAAACATTTCCTCCCATTCTGCAGTTGTCTGTTCACTCTGTTAATTGTTTTTTTTTTTTGCTGTACAGAAGCTTTTTATTTAAGTCCCATTTGTCTATTTTTGTTTTTGTTGCTTTGCATTTGGGGTCTTAGTGATGAATTATTTGCCTAGACCAGTGTCCAGAATGATTTTCTTTAGGTTTACTTCTAGTATTTTTATTGTTTCAGGTCTTACATGTAAGTCTTTAATCTGTCTTGAGTTGATGTTTGTATGTGGTGAGAGATAATGGTCCAGTTTCATTCTTCTGCATATGGGAATCCAGTTTTCTTAGAACCATTCATTGAAAAGAGTATCCTTTCCCCAGTATATGTTTTGTTGCCTTTGTTAAAGGTCAGTTGACTGTAAGTATGTGTCTCTATTTCTGGGTTCTTTATTCTGTTCCATTGATCTTTGTGTCTATTTTTATACCAGTACCATGCTGTTTTGTTTACTGTAGCCTTGTAAGGTAATTTGAAGTTAAGTATTGTGATACCTTCAGCTTCGTTCAGGAATTAATATTATTGGCCAGGCATGGTGGCTCATGCCTGTAACCCCAGTACTTTGGGAGGCTGAGGCTGTTGTATCACTTGAGGGCAGGAGCTTGAGATGAGCCTGGCCAGCGTGGTGAAACCCAGTCTCTACTAAAAATCCAAAAAAAAAAAAAAAAATTATCCCGGCATGGTGGCAGGTGCCTGTAATCCCAGCTACTCGGGAGGCTGAAGCAGGGTAATTGCTTGAACCTGGGAGGCAGAGGTTGTGGTGAGCTGAGATCACATCACTGTACTCCAGCCTGGGCAACAAAAGCGAAACTCTGTCTAGTGTCAAAAAAATGAAAGAATTAGTATTATTAAAATGACCATACTGCCCAAAGGAATCTACAGGTTCAATCCTATCTCTATCAAAATACCGGTGTCTTTTTTTATAGAATTAGAAAAATGATCCCGAAGTTCTTATGGAACCAAATAAGAGCCCAAGTAGCCTCAGTCTTTTTATTTGTAATTGTTCTGTTGAGGCCATTCCTTTTTTATTCAGTTCTGATATATTGTATGTTTGTAGGAATTTATTTCCTATAGATTATTATTCTTGGTGTATAATTTTTCATACTAGCGCTTTATGATCCTTTTTTATTTCTGAGGCATTGGTTGTAATGTCTTCATGTCTATTTTGTTTGAGTCCTCTTTCTTTTTTCTTAATAGGCTAAGGTTTTTTTTTTTTTTTTTTTTTTTTTTTTTTATTTACTAATGTTTTGATCCTTATTTCCTTTCTTTTGCAAGCTTTGGGTTTAACTTACTCTTTTTCTACCTCCTAGAGGTATAAAGGTAGGTTCCTTATTTGAGATCTTCTTTTTTGATATTAGCATTTATCATTAGAACTTTCCTCTAATTAATATTTTCCTTAACCACATTCAAATGAAATTAGAAACCACTAGCTGAAGGAAAGTTAAAAAATTTATAAATAGATGTAAATTAAACAACACACACCTATATAACGGATCAAAGAAGAAATCAAAAGGGAAATTAAAAAATGCTTAGAGGTTAATGAAAACAAAAACATGGTACCAGAATATGGGATATAACTTAAGTAGTACTTAGAGGGAAATGTATGGTGATAAATGCCTGTATTAAAAAAGAAGAAAGATCTCAAATTTATAATCTAACCTTCTACTTAAGGAGAGTAAAATAAGAGCAATTAAACCCAAAACAAGCAGAAGGAAGGAAATAATAAAGAAACATGAAGAATAGAAAAACAGTGGGGAAAATCATTGAAACCAAAAGTAGGTTCTTTGAAAAGATTAACATAATTGGCAAACCTTCCTTCACTTACAAATTAATGAAGAAAAAGCCACAGCTAAAATAAGGGCCGAATACAGTGGGTCATGCCTATAATCCCAGCCTTTTGGGAGGCCGAGGCAGAATGATCCTTTAAAGCTAGGAGTTTGAGAGCAACCTGGTCAACAAAGCGAGACCCTGTCTCTACAAAAAAAACAATAAAAAAAAAAGAGTTAACCAAACCTGGTGGCATGTGCCTTTAATACCAGCTTTTTGGGAGTCTGAGACAGGCAGATGGCTTGAACCCACAGGAGTTGGAGGTTGTAGTAAGCTGTGATTGTGCCACTGCACTCCAGCCTGGGTGACAGTGTCAGACTCTCTGTCTTTAAAAAATTAAAACAAAACCAGAAAGAAAAATGACCTAAAGTAAGGAATGAAAGAATATCACTACTGACCTTACAGAAATAAAATTATAAGTGAATATTGTGAACAGCTGTGTATGCCGAGAAATTAGATACCTCACTTTCATAGCACTGATTTCTGTTACACAATAGAAATACTTCTATCAGGCAAAATAATATGCAGCAGGTTTTTAGGCATTATTAGTGTTTCATATCACTACTAAATTTTCTCTCAATCACTCATGGAGGCAAAACTTGCTAATTATTGGTAATTATTTAAACAACTTACATTGCTTAAAACTGGGTAGGAAAATATGTTATTGCTTAAATGCTGTTTTTTTTGTATTAATCAGTTTTCTTTTGCATTTTACCTTGATAATTTTATTAATGAAACGTGCATTCATTTTATTTTTTATAGGACAATGATAATTCTGTTGAAATTCTGGATAGAGCAAAGCTAATATTTACATTTTGTACATCAAAAACATAATTAATTTTTAGAAGATCTTTTTTTTTTTTTTGGAGACGGAGTTTCACTCATGTTGCCCAGGCTGGAGTGCAGTGGTGCGATCTCGGTTCACCACAACCTGCACCTCCTGGGTCAAGTGATTCTCCTGCCTCCCAAGTAGCTGGGATTACAGGCATGCACCATCACGCCCAAGTAATTTTGTATTTTTAGTAGAGATGTGGTTTCTCCACCTTGGTCAGACTGGTCTCGAACTCCCAACCTTAGGTCAACCTTGGCCTCCCAAAGTGCTGGGATTACTGGCATGAGCCACTGCACCCAGCTTTTTTAAGAGACATGGTTTTACTCTGTCACCCAGGCTGGAGTGCTGTGGTGCAATCATAGCTCATTGTGACCTCAAAATCCTGGACTCAAATGATTCTCCCAATTCAGCCTCCCAAGTATCTAGGATATCTAGGGTACTTGGATAGGTGTGTGCCGTCATACCTGACTAATGTTTTTAGTTTTTTTTTTTCTTGGTAGAGATGGAGCCTCACTATGTTGTCCAGGCCTGTCTTGAACTCCTGGCCTCAAGTGATCCTCCTGCCTTGGCCTCCCAAAGTGCTGTGATTACAGGTGTGAGCTACTGTCACTGGCCTGGAAGTAATTTTTTTGAGTGAGCATAGTTGGAGAGAATTGGTACAGAACTATCTGCTTGGAGTGAAGTTTATTTATAACAGTAGTTTGTAATCTAGGGTTCATGGGTAGAATTTAGGGGATGATATGTACTTGAATAAGAAAAAAATTATATATTAGTTTTCCCTAAACTCTAGCTAAAGCAGCAGGATTTTTCCCAGTGATTAATAGAGGCAACAATCTATAGTAGTATTAGTGATAACCATGACTTTGTTACCGATAGAAATCAGAAATAGTTTTATATGTCGTTCCTGTTACCTCAAAATCATTTATGTTTATCAGTGCTTCAGAATTTTAAGTATTTATTAAACCTGTGCATATTTTGTTAATGCATTAACTTTAAAAAGCATATATTTCTATAGTATAAATTTGTTCTTTAATATTTTGATAATTTCTATATGATGGGTTTCTTTTGTAATCCTGTTTGTTTTGTGTTTCAAAAATGATATGCTAAGAAAGAGGGTTTATAAACTTCTCTACACTGCCAAAGGGAGTTTATGTCACAAGTAAGATTGAAACTCCTAATCTAAAAACTTGGTTGATAGATAATTTTTGTGTCTTTAACCACATTTCTTTTGATCAGGTGTGGGTAATAACAGTGAAGGTGGAAGAGGAAAGGCAGGTGCAAAGCTTTTCCAGGATTTTCAGATGTTAAGTAGAATATGGACTCATCCTTGGTGTTTGCAGCTAGACTACATTAGCAAAGAAAATAAGGTGAGTTAGGTAACTTAATTTAAAAGCATCTGTTGGAAGCAGAATAAACTTAGAAGAAAAAGTGACATACAGACTTACTGTATATTCAAATTTTCAATTGCTTTGTTCTATTTTATGTCTTATTTCTAACTTCTATATGTCTTGCATGTATTATGGTTATAGAAGGAGTGTTAAATGTTGTTTTATTAAGCCCATTTTAAAAAACTTTTTATTTTGAAATAATTTTATACTTATAGAAAAGTTGCAAAAATACTTCTGAGAATTCCCCTATACCTTTGACCCAGTTTCTTCTAATATCAACATGTTGCATAACTATAATAAAGTTATCAAAACTAAGAAACTAACTTTGGTAGAATACTGTTAAATAAATGGCAGACTTTACTTTTACTTAGCTAACTCTTTTTTCTTTTCCATGATCCAATCTACGACCTTTCATTGCATTTAGTAATCATATCTGTCCTGTCTTCGTCTCCTCTAATCTATGATAGTTCCTAAGTCCCTCCTTAGCTTATACCAATTTACTTATTCTTAAATGAACATCATTATTTTCCAATATAAGTTAAAATATACTATTAAAATAGTGGTTATTTTTTTTCCCTAGGGTTATTTTGATGAAGACAGTATGGATGAATTTATAGCCTCAGATTCTGATGAAACCTCCATGAGTTTGAGCTCCGATGATTATACAAAGTAAATTGAACACTTTTTTGTGTCCTGTATTGACAAAGTTAAAACCCCTACTTGCTGGTTGTCCTCTTATTGGCATTTATATCTTTCCTGTGTTTATCTAACAATCTGAATTTGTTACTTTTTTTAGGAAGAAGAAAACAAAGGGGAAAAAGGGGAAAAAAGATAGTAGCTCAAGTGGAAGTGGCAGTGACAATGATGTTGAAGTGATTAAGGTCTGGAATTCAAGATCTCGGGGAGGTGGTGAAGGAAATGTGGATGAAACAGGAAACAATCCTTCTGTTTCTTTAAAGCTGGAAGAAAGTGAGTCTAATGAATGTTACCTTTATCATGGAACAGTGATTTGGAAAATGTCATGTCATTAGTGCTTTTTTCAGTCACTTATCCTGACTTTACTCAAAGGAATTTCTTTCCTTAATTGATGAGTCTAATCAAATACTCAGAAGTACAGTAAATATCTGATGAATCTTTAATTATAAGCAAGCCACTGTGAATTCTCTGGTATTTGGGAGGAAAGGTAAAAAGAAAAACCAATGTTTATTTACTCGAATATACCTAAACCCTATTATTTTCACTACATATGTTAGCTAACTGAATTCTTGAGCAGCCTTGCTTTGTAGTTGATAGTTTAAAAAATGAGTGGGAGAGCTGGAATTCAGACCTAGATATGTCTAATCTCAAAGCCATCATAATAGTTTCACTTAACTATATGGGAATAAATAGAAATATTTCAGATAATTGTGATTGTAGTTAACTTTTAGTCAGTATTATACAGTAAAACGTTTTAATACTTTTGTGATTCTTCATAATCTGTAATTATTTACTTTAGGTTTGCTCTGTATTATGTACAGTTGGTGTCACCTCTTTTGTTTTCTTTCTGTCTCTCTTGTGCATGAAAGTGAAGTCTTAGATTGAACTCTGCAGTGGTTTAAGTTGTCTTTGCCCTGTATATATGTTGAAGGATTAGTGTCGAGACACCGTGTCCTCCTAGTGCAGCCTGTATGTTTAGGAGTTTAAAAGCTGTGACCAAATATCTGCCTATTTGAAATAGCAGGTAATATGAAGAGAGAACAAGGTAATGGCTCTAAATATTTGGCATTTAGGAGTTGTGGAGCAAAGCAGTTAACTGTCTGTGAAGAGAAAAGAGTTGTTGCGGCCAACTAGGTTAGTGATCAAATAAACTTGGCTGGTCTCAGGTCTACAACGAACTATTTGGTGATTAATTATTTTAGTTTTATTTTTATAACTTCAACTTTTATATTCGGGGATACATTAGCCAGTTGGTTAACATGAGTATATTGAATGATGCTCCGCTTTGGGGTATGATTGATCCCATTCCCCAGGTACTGAACATAATACTCAATAGTTAGTTTTTCAGTCTTTGCCCCTTTTCTCTCTCCCCACTCTAGTAGTCATCCATTTCTGTCGTTCTCATCTTTATATGCACCTGTACCCAGTGTTTGGCTTACTTATATGTAAGAACATGGAGTATTTGGTTTTCTGTTTCTGTGTTAATTTGCTCAGTATATAATGGCCTCCAGCTGTATCCATGTTGCTGCAAAGGACATGATTTTGTTCTTTTTGTGGCTGTGTATATTCCATGGTTTCTATGTGCCACATTTTCTTTATCCAGTCCACTGTGGGTGGGCACCTGGGTTGACTCCATGTTTTTGCTGTTGTGAATAGTGCTGTAATAAATATATGAGTGTATGTGTCTTTTTGGTAGATTTATTTTCCTTTTGTTTTATACTTATAATGAGATTGCCGGGTCAAATTGCAGTTCTGCTTTAAGTTCTTTGAGAAATTTCTAAACTGCCTTCTATAGATGGTGAGCTAATTTACAACTCCACCAACATAAATGTTCCCTTTTCTCTGCAGCTTCTCCAGCATCTGCTGTTTTTTGACTTTTTTATAATAGCCATTCTGACTGGTGTGAGCTGGTATCTCATTTTGGTTTGGATTTGCATTTCTCCTGTGATTAGTGACGATAAGCATTTTTTCATGTTTGTTGGCTGCTTGTATGTTCTCTTTTGAGAAGTAGCTGTTCATGTCTTTTGCCCACTTTTTAATGGGGTTATTTGTTTTTTTTTTTTGCTATTGAATTAAGTTCCTTATAGTTTCTGGACATTAGACCACTGTTGGATACATAGTTTGTGAGTATTTTCTCTCATTCTGTAGGTTATCTGTTTATTCTGTTGATAGTTTTTTTTTTTTCTTTTTTGCTGTGCCGAAGCTCTTTAGTTTAATTAAGTCCCAGTTGTCAATTTCTGTTTCTGTTGCAATTGTTTCTGAGAAATTAGTTATAAATTCTTTCTAATTTGGTAATTTCTTTATGAACATTTCTCTCTTCAGTACCTCCATGGAATAGACAGATGGCAGTCTAACCACAGATTCTGGCTTCCCTTAGGAAATCGGGGGATAGTGAAAATTAAACTACAAAATTTCTCTTCTCATTCTTTTCTTCTGTTCATCTTCCAGAGAGATATATATATATAAAGAATATTTTTATCAGAATAATAAATTATTGTAGTGTTATTTAAGGCAATGACAAGCTCCTGTATATCCTTCCCTGCTGCCGCAATTTGCCTTTTCCACATAAATTCCTCAGTCTCTTATTTCATGATTAAAAATATGTAAAGTTTACATGTTCCTGGAAATTATTTTCTTAGAATATTCTTGTTGAATTTTTTCTCATAACTTATAGCTAAAAGGGGAAGAGGAGCAGACCAGTCAGTGTGCATCATCCTGTGCTATAAATGGGTTACATAAAAATATACTGAGAATTTTTTTTAAGTGTGCTGAGATATTGATTCTTTTATCACATGGAAGTACAGTTAGAATCTGAAGCAGCTGGGTTGCCTCCATAAATGAGTAGTCTCTTCTGTTTTTCCTGGTTTACTATATGAGCATTACCATTTTTTATGTATGCCATAATTGAATGGTTTGGAAAGCACTGGGGGCAGAATGTAGGAGGCTACACGTCATGAGCCAGAAACAACACAGGGAAGGCCATCGGTTCCAAAAGACAAATTTTGACCACTTGTCTAGGATTTTTATTTCATTTTAGTTGTGTGCAGTCAAATATAAATCATTTGTATATGGTTTTTTAAAATATATTTTTGCAGCTTACATACATGTATAGCATTTTAGAAGCATTCTCCAGAACCAATAGATAATAAAAATTTGTTTTTTTCTTTGCATCATAATTAACTCCATATAAAACTGAGTATATCATAATGTATGGACATATATAGCTGGTACTATATAACCTTAAGAAAATCACTTTCTTACAGCAAATAGAAGAAAATCTGATTAGGAAGTATTAAGGGGCTAGTCTGCCTCCTTAGCGCAGTAGGCAGCACATTGGTCTCATAATCTGAAGGAAGTATTAAGGAGCTAAAAATGTTACACCTGAAATTCGAATGGATATTAAATAATTAGATAGCTATAATTGAGCTACAATATGATTGTTGCCACATATTTTATTTTCACATCACAGAGTTACTGTTTGCTTTAATCCTTATGTAGTAGCTTTCTCATTTTTCTGAGAAGCAGCATCTTGAATGAATCATGTAAGTTTAGCTTGCATCATCCCCATTTCTGTGTTTTAAATGTTTTATTAGGAGGCAAGTTTGTGATCACTAAATGACTGTAAATTACTTCAGTGCTAGATTTATTATTACTTAAGTATTTTTAGAGTAAGCTTCATCTGTAAGCATTTGCATTTTAAAATGTGTGTAATTAATTGTATAGATATAAACTTTTGTGACAGAATCCTTGTATATGATATAGAGCCATAATATTAGTACTAATATACCATATTTATTCACTCAACAGATATTTATAAAGTGCTTACTATATGCCCAGACATAAGGAGGGAACTGATAAGCCTAAATGGTAAATTGAAGAAGGTATGCTATGGAAATCCTAGGGAGATGCTAGTCTTGAGACTAGCAGCTTTAATTTTCATTTATCCAGGGACAGGATTCGAGACTTCAAGTCCTCTATAAGTTGGAGAGTTCTCTGACCCCTTTTCAAAGCTGAATCCCTTTAAAGTTTACAACCCCATGGACAATCCAGGGAGATGACAAGGAAGCTTATCTATTTCAGCCAGGGCTCTTGGTTGGGAATAATAGTTTTATTGAATTTATGATCATGGCCTTTACCTCACATACTTTATGGTTTGAATTTATATTACTTATATAGCCTAAAAGATCCTAAGCTGAAATATTAACTTCATAAGTAATTCTGAGTTGGTGATTACCTGGAGCACCTGATAGAAACAAATGTAGAATTACTCCGGAGATATATGACCTTAACCAAGGCTACCCAGGAATTTCACAGATTATAGCTACACCTAAGGAAATAACATCAAGAAAAGCTAACAACAGAAAGTATTAGTAGTCAACCTGAGGAAAGTTAGCATAATTACATTCTCAGGAACTTCTGATAATAGAAGTATTTGATAAAGACTATAAGTATGTCTAAAATGATATTTTTAAAATTTCTAATCATAACTTTATGCCAGAAAATTTAAAACTTAAAATACACACAGTATTTAAGAAAAATATACTCAACAATGAGTATTCATTGCATTTATTTCATAGTAGCCAAAAATAAGAAACACTCTAGATGTCTATGAGGAGAACTAATAAATGATAGTGTATTCATGCAGTGGAATACTACATGACAGTTAGATTGATTGAACGGGAGCTCCGTGACAAGCATGAGCAAGTCTCACTTTGAGTGAAAAAGTAATTTGTAGGATTTTACAAACAGTATAGCCATTTGTACAGTTTAGTGATACACATGTAGTTAAAAACATAAAAACATGCATAAAAATGGTAAATATATAATTTAGGGGTTTAGTTACTTATTGGAAAAGAAGGAAGGAAAGAGAATGTGATCATATAGGATCATGTTAGGCTTCAGCTGCATCCGAAGTTTTAACAGTGTTAAAATTTAATGAAGATGGAATGTGGAAGCACATTTGTTTCTTTTATATAGTTTTCTGGGTATTTATTTAAATTTTTGTAACAAAAATATATTTTAAAATACTTTGCATTAAAAAGCAATTGAGAAAGTGTATAAACATGCTGTAAGCCTGCATATTTCTTATTTTGAATCAAACTATGTTTAAATCTTTTATTAGATTGTTTTGTGCTACTTTCTCCTTCCACCTTTCATAGTCAAAGTTTGTGGGAAAAATATATAAGAACAAAATCATTTGATATGATATGCTGATTCTGGGGTTAATTCTTGTTGGCAGTTTCCAGATCCTAGTAGCACAGTGAAATGTTTTCTACCCCCAAGGTCTTTTCTCTCTTGATAACTTTGCCTTTCCATCTCTGTTGATTGCTGTCTCATGGAGTATGTTTGGGAGTGGTTTTAAGCTCTTGGGGCCTGGTGGGAGGGGGGTGGTTTCCCATCTCTTTGGGTCTCTCTTCTGAGCTCCACTCCTGCTCTGAGGGTTTGTCTCTTAAACTTGCAGTCTCTCAGAGTCAATCTCTTGCTTGTTCTCTTATTTGGTATCTCCTTCCTCTCCCTTTCTCTATCTACAACTCACTCTGGGATAGTCTCTGTCTGTGCTGCATGTGTGTGTGTGCCTGCCTGCCTCTTTTTCTCTCCCCTCTCCCAAGTCCCCATCAATTTCGCCCTTATTCTCCCCATGGATAGGTCTTTTTCTGTCTCTCTTGCTCTCTTTCTGTTTCTTTTCTAATTTACCTACTTACTTATGTTCCATTTGTCTTATTTAGGTAAAGCTGCTTCCTCTTCTAATCCAAGCAGCCCAGCTCCAGACTGGTACAAAGATTTTGTTACAGATGCTGATGCTGAGGTTTTAGAGCATTCTGGAAAAATGGTACTTCTCTTTGAAATTCTTCGAATGGCAGAGGAAATTGGAGATAAAGTGTAAGTGCTTTACTATATTTATTATATAAATGAACCTTTTGATAACCTTTTTATTGCTTAAACAAGGTATTTGAACAAATCTGTTATTTTTCCTTCCTGCCTAAAGATGTGATTTATTAGGTTATTGTAGTGCTAGGCCAATACAAGCAACTGTCTTCCTTGTAAGCCACTAGTTCTGATTGCATATTCAGGTTATTTCTTCAGTGATAATTTCTGCTTCTAGCTATTGCACCTGGAACTTATTTATTTGGGTAGAGCTTTTAGTTGATATTTGTATTTCTCCATCTTCAAAATCATTTTTCGGCTTACGTTATGTGGCTTCTATTCTTGCTTTCCTGAGATTTCCCCCTGTAAAGTCACTAGTGACCTTCTAATCCTCAAATCTAGTGGACATCTCTCAGACTTTATTTTATTTCACCTGCTTGATTATTCTTTCTTTCTTTTTTCTTTTAATTTCTTCATGAGACAGGCTCTTGCCCTGTTGCCCAGGCAGGAGTATGGTGGCACAATCACGGCTTACTGCAGTCTTGACCTCCGGGCTCAGGTGATCCTCCCACCTCAGCCTCTCCAGTAGCTAGGAATACAGGTGCATACCACCATGCCCAGCTAGTTTTTGTATTTTTAGCAGAGACAGGGTTTCACCATGTTGCCCAGGCTAGTCTCGAACTCTTGAGCTCAAGCAGCCTGCCTGCCTCAGCCTCCCAAAGTGCTAGGATTACTTTTACCATTGAATGCCTGGGCCCTACAGTTAAACATACTATGTAGCTCTCTATCTAGACTCTCTTCTGTTCTATTGATCTGTGCCTGCCCCTTTACCAGTACTGCACTGTCTTGGTTACTGTACCTTTGTAAGTATTGAAATCATGAAGAGTCAGGCTTCCAACTTTGTTTTCTTTTTCAGAATTGTCTTCCCTCCTCTGGTGTGGCATTCTCATATACATTTTACAATCACCTTGTAATTTCTACAAAAAAAATCCTGCTGGGATTTTTATTACAATCGTGTTAAAATTGTAGATTGATTTAGAAAGAAGTGATATCTTTACTAAGAATCTTCTAATCCATGAACACTAATCTGTTTTTTTTAGCCTTGTTTTCAGCCAGTCTCTCATATCTCTGGACTTGATTGAAGATTTTCTTGAATTAGCTAGTAGGGAGAAGACAGAAGATAAAGATAAACCCCTTATTTATAAAGGTGAGCTACAAATATTTCTATATTGTAATTTTTAAAATACTTATTTAAACATATACAAACATTTTAACAAAAGAAACAAAACTACCTGGAGTCTCACATCCCTAACATATCAACATTTTTTTGCAATGTCTCTTTGTCCTTATCCATATATATGTATAGTCTTTTTTCAGAATAAAACTGTGTTGTATATATTTTGAGGTTTACAACATGGTGTTATGGGATACATATAGATAGTAAAATGGTTACTGTAGTGAAGCAGATGAACATACCTATCATCTCACATAGTTTTTTTGATGACAAGAGCAGCTAATATCTACTTACTTAAGAAAAATCCCTGTTACAGTAGTCTGTTGTTGCAATTGTAGGATAAATTAAAATTTTTTGGTTTCTAAAGCAGTTTTATTGAGAGAGAATTCACATCCTGTACAATTCACCCATTTAAAGTGTAGAATTCAGTAGTTTCAATATATTCACAGAGATGTACAAACATCACTATAGTCTGTTTTTGAACATTTTTATCACTACCAAATAAAACTCTGTACCCTTTAACTATTCCCCTACCCAGCCCAAAACTCTGTCACACAAGCAACCGCTAATCTACTTTATATTTCTAATAGATTGATATATTCTGGACCAATCATATAAATGGAAACATGTAATATGTGGTCTTGATAGTAGGGTTGTTCTCATCATTCAGCCATTGTGAATAGTGCTGCTGTGTACATTTGTTATACAAGCTTTCATTTATTTAAACAAACAGCACCACCAAACTGTTTCCTACACTGCCTGTACTATTTTAGTCCTACTAGCAATGTACAAGCATTTCAGTTTCTTCACATTCTTATCAACACTTGTTGTTCATTTTTTTTTTTTTTTT
>NW_016108098.1:52580-56217 GCF_001604975.1 Cebus imitator | reverse complement strand
GTAGAGACGGGGTTTCACCATGTTGACCAGGATGGTCTCGATCTCTTGACCTCGTGATCCACCCGCCTCGGCCTCCCAAAGTGCTGGAATTACAGGCTTGAGCCACCACGCCTGGCCTGTTGAACTTCTTTTAATGTACTTATTGGCTATTTCTTTATCTTCTTTGGAAAAATGTCTATTCAGGTCCTTTGCCCATTTTTGAATTGGATTGCTTGTCTTTTTGTTGTTGAAATGTAAGTGTCGTTAAAAATATACTCTACATACTAGGCTCTTATCATATATATGATTTGCAAATATTTTATCTCCTTCTCTGGGTTTTTTGCTTTCTTTTTTTATTTTTTAAGTTTTTAAATTTTTATTTTGTGTGTGTGTGTGTCCTGCCAGCATGGATAGAGCTTTCTTTTTTAAAAAAAAGTTTCTGTGATCTGTATTGCTTGCATTTATTTATTTATTTTTAATTTTTTTGTAGAGATGAGGTCACTCTCTGTTTGACCAGGCTAGCCTTGAACTCCTGGGCTCAAGCAGTCGTCCCTTGTTGGCCTCCCAAAGTGCTGGGATTACAGGTGTGAGCCACCATACCTGGCCATCTTTTGCTTTCTTGAGTGTGTCCTCTGATGCACAAAAATATTTTATTTTGTTGACGTTCATTTTTTTTTTTCTTTTGTTGCTTGTGCTTTTAGTGTTATATCTGAGAAACCATTCTGAAAAAAAAGTGAAGATTTAACTCGTGTTTTCTTAAGAGAGTTTTATAGTTTTAGTCCTTGCACTTAGGTTGTTGATCCATTTTGAGTTAATTTTTATGTATGATATGAGATAAAGGCTCAACTTCAGTCTTTTGCCGTGCTTATCCATTTGTCCTAGGACTCTTTGTTGAAAAGAATATTCTTTTTTTATTGAATAGCTTTTGTCACTCTTATTAAAAAGGAGTTGATGATGGAGACACAGGTTTGTTTCCTGACCCTCAGTTCTATTCCACTGATCCATATGTCAGTCTCTGTGCTACTACTGCACCATTTCATTACCATTGCTTTGAAAGTAATTTTGAAATTGGTAAGTGTGACTATTCCAGATCTCTTGGAATTCCATATCAACCTTAGAATCTCCTACACATTTCTACAAATAAGTCAGTTTAGATGCTTATAGGGATTGTGTTGAATGTATAGTTAATTTTAGGAAGTATCACCATCTTAACAATATTATGTCTTATCCATGAATATGGTCTTATCCATTATTTAGGTCTTTTATTTATTTTACCAATCTTCTATAGCTTGCAGAGTATACATTTTACACTTTTGTTAAATTTATTTTTGAGGCTGAGTGGAATTTTGTTATTTTCATTTTCAACTTGTTCATTGCAAATGTATAAATTGCTTTTTATATATTGATCCTATATGCTGCAGGCCTGCTGAACTCAGTTACTAATTCTGATAATTTCTTTAGGATTTTTTATGTACAAGGTCATGTCATCTGCAAATACAGATAATTTCTTTTCTGATCTGAATGGCTTTTATTTCTTTGCTTATCCAGTTGCCCTGGTTAAAACCTCATGTACAGTGTTGTGTGAAAGCGGCAAGAGCTGACATCCTTGTCTTGTCCCTAATCATAGTGTGATGGAATCCAGTTTTTCAACATTTTGTATGATGTTAGTTTCAAAGATACTATTTATCAAGTTGAAGAAAGTCTCTTCTCTTTGTAGTTTGTTGAATGTGTTTATCATGAAAGAGTGTGACATACTATTTTATTTCTCTGCAGCTGTTGAGATGATCATGTCATGGTTTTTTTTTTTCCTTATTCTATTAAGATAGTGTTTTACTTTGATTTTCTTTTTTCTTTCTTTCTTTCTTTTTTTTTTTTTAACTGTACATGTCAAGGAAATTACTTTTATTTTCAAATGTTAAACCAACCTTGCATACCTGGGATAAATCCCACTTGTCATGGTGTATAATTCTTTTTATATGATCCTGGATTCGGTTTGCTAGTATTTTTTGTTGTTGGCAATGGAATGTTTTAATTGGCTTTTTTTGGGTCCTGATTATGAAAGTATTATGTCTTGCATGTATAATATTGATTATATAACATTCTATCATATGGCTGCATATAACTTATTTAATCATTTGTTTTTTTCTAATTTTTCAACTTCTTTTTTCAGAGACAGGGTCTCGCTGTATCACCCAAGCTGAAGTGCAGTTGAGCAATCTTGGCTCACTACAGCCTCTGCCTCCTGAGTAGCTGGGATTATAGGTGTGTGCCACCACGCCTGGCTAATTTTTGTATTTTTTTGTAGAGATGGGGTTTTGCCATGTTGGCCAGGTCTCAAACTCCTGGCCTCAAGTGATCTGCCCACCTTGGCCTCTTAAAGCACTGGGATTATAGGTGTGAGCTACCACACCTGGCCTAATTTTTCAACATTTTAAATAATAAAATTCAATGAATATTTTTGTACATAAATTTATATCTGAGTTTTAAACTTTTTTGCTTAAGGTAGAGTCCTAAGAAGGGAAATCATTTACCAATAGGTGTGATCTTTTTGAGGACTTTTGAAACATTGTCAACTTACTTTTCAGAACAATTGCATTAGTACTCCTCGTAGCAATCCTTGAACGTTCACTGAACCATTGCCATAATAGCCAAAACCTTTATTAATAGGTGAATAATGATATCTTTTATTTGTTTTAATTTGCATTTATTTTACAACAAGTGACATAGATTATCTCTGCTAATCTCTTCTTGCTTTTACTGCTGGCTGATGGCTATGTTTCTATCTGCCTGCAGTGCTCTCTCCACCCACACTATCTTCTTCACCTGATTAATTCCTATCCATTCTTCATCTTTCATGTCCATTGACACTCCTCAGTACTGACTTCCCTCCTCCTGACTCCAATAATACATCTGATTTTTTTCCTTTTAATTTTTGTGAGTAGGTGTATATATTCATGGTATATATATATATATGTATATATATATATATACACACACACACGGTAGGTATATATATTCGTGGGTTACATGAGATATTTTGATATATCCATGCAATGGATAATAACATCAAGGTAAATGGGTTATCTGTCACCTCAAACATTTATCCTTTGTGATACAAATAATCCAATTATACTTTTAGTCATTTTAAAACATACAATTAAATTTTTTTTGACGGTAGTCACCCTGTTGTGCTAGCAAATACTACTTCTTATTCATTCCAACTATGTATCTGTACCTATTTACCATTCGTACTTCCACCCCACCACCCACTACCCTTCCCAACCTGTGGTAACCATCCTTCTACACTATATCTCCATGAGGTTCTATTATTTTTATTTTTAGATCCCACAAATAAATGACAGCATGCAAAGTTTGTCTTTCTGTGCCTGGCTTATTTCACTTAATGACCTCCAGTTCCATCCATGTTGTTACAAATGACAGGATCTTTCACTTTTATGGCTGAATACTACTCCATTCTATGTATTTATCACATTTTTAGTATCTATTCGTCTGGTGATGGACATTTAGGTTGTCTCCAAGCCTGGCTATTGTGAACAGTGCTACAGTAAACATGAAAGTGCAGCTATCTCTTTGATATACTAATTTCCTTTTTTTGCAGGGGGGGGGTATATACCTAAAAGTGGGATTGCTGGATGAT
>NW_016108098.1:49090-50505 GCF_001604975.1 Cebus imitator | reverse complement strand
TGAGACAGAATCTCACTCTGTTGCCAAGGCTGGAGTGCAATGGCGTGATCTTGGCTCTCTGCAACCCCTGCCTCCCAGGTTGAAGCAATTTTCCTGCTTCAGCATCCCTCCCAAGTAGCTGGGATTACAGTCATGTGCCACTGTGCCCAGCTAATTTTTGTATTTTTAGTAGAGATGAGATTTCACCATGTTGGCCAGACTGGTCTCGAACTCCTCAAGTGAGCCACTGCGCCCAGTCGATCATATGGTGTTTGTCCTTCATTCTGTTGATATGATGTATTGGTTTATGTTGAACCATTCTTGCATCCCTGGGATAAGCCCTAGGTGGTAATGATGGATGATCATTTAAATTTATTATTGAATTCAGTTTGCTGCTGTTTTGTTGAAGATTTTTGCAGTAGTATTCACCAGTGATACTGGCTTATAGTTTAATTTTATATGTGTGTTTATGTGGTTTTGTTATCAGGGTAATACTGGCCTTGTAAAATGAATTGGAAGTATTCTCTTCTCTACTTTTCAGAATACTTTGAGTAGGATTGGTCTTATATCTTACTGAAATGTTTGATAGAATTCAGCAGTGAAGCTGTTTGGTCCAGGGTTTTTCCTTTCTGGGTGACTTTTTATTATGGCTTCAATATGATTACTTTTTATTGGTGTGTTCAGGTTTTGGATTTCTTCATGGTTCAGTCTTGGTAGCTTGTATGTGTCTAAAAGTTTATTCATTTCTTCTAGGTTTTCCAATTTATTGGCATATAGTTGCTGATAATAGCAACTAGTGATTCTTTGAATATCTGCTGTAACAGTTGTAATGTCTTTATTTTCATCTCTGATTTTATTTATTTTGAGTCTTCTCTCTTTTTTGCTTAGTCTGGCTAAAAGTTTGCCAATTTTGTTTTGTTTACTTTTTTCAAACACCAGGTTTTTTGTTTCATTGATCTTTTATATTATTTTCTTCATTTCAAGTTTATTTATTCCTGTTCTGCTCTTTATTTCTTTTCCTTTACGAATTCTGGGCTTGGATTCTTATTTTTCTAATTCTCCTCTCTTCTCCCTTCTCTTCCTCTCCACTCCTATGTCTCTCTCTCTCTCTCTCTCTCTCTTTTTTTTAAAGACAGGTCTTGCTTTGTCACCCAGGCTGGAACATAGTGGCACAATCTCGGCTCACTGCAACCTCTGCCTCCCAGGTTGAAACGATTCTCCTGCCTCAGCCTCCTGAGTAGCTGGGATTACAGGCGCCTGCCACCATACCTGACTAATTTTTGTATTTTTAGTAGAGACAGGGTTTCACCATGTTGGCCAGGCCTGTCTCAAACTCCTGACCTTAGGTGATCTATCAGCCTCGGCCACCCAAAGTGCTGGGATTACCCACGTGAGCCATTGCTCCTGGCCTCTAATTCTTGTTGTGTTTTTTTTTT
>NW_016108098.1:43754-48965 GCF_001604975.1 Cebus imitator | reverse complement strand
CTGGCGCGCAGTGGCATAATCTCAGCTCACTGCAACCTCTGCCTCCCAAGTCCCAGTTCAAGCAGTTCTCCTACCTCAGCCTCCCAAGTGGCTGAGATTACAGGCACAAGCCACCATGCCCAGTTAATTTTTGTATTTTTTAGTAAAGACGGGGTTTCACCATGTTGGTCAGCCTGGTCTTGAGCTCCTGACTTCGTGGTCTGCCTGCCTGGGCCTCCCAAAGTGCTGGGATTACAGGCGTGAGCCACTGCGCCCGGCCCTGGCCTCTAATTCTTTAAGATGCATTGTTACATTGTTTATTTGCAGTTTTTCTACTTTTTTTTTGATATAGGCATTTATAGCTATAAACTTTCCTCTTAGTACTCCTTTCCCTGTGTCTTATATTTTTTGGTATGCTGTGTTTCCATTAGTTTTTAAAGAAAACTTTCAATTTTCTTGTCTTTCATTGACCCACGGTCATTCAGGAATATATTGTTTAAATTCTATGTTTTTGTATAGTTGCCAAGATACCTCTTGTTACTAATTTCTCCTTTTATTCCACTGTGGTCAGAGAAGATACTTGATATTATTTCAGGTTTTTTTTTAATGTTTTAAGACTTATTTTTTGACCCTAACATATGATCTGTCCTTGAGAATGATTTACATGCTGAGGAAAAGAATGTGTACTCTATAGCTGTTGGACGAAATGTTCTGTAAATATGTATTAGGTCCATTTGGTCTATAGT
Source organism: Cebus imitator (assembly GCF_001604975.1). Taxonomy (NCBI): domain Eukaryota; kingdom Metazoa; phylum Chordata; class Mammalia; order Primates; family Cebidae; genus Cebus; species Cebus imitator. The sequence goes on along the minus strand of NW_016108098.1, from coordinate 48,240 downwards.
GTAGATGAAGTGTGATGTTTCTTAGTTGATTTTCTGTGTGGAGTGTTGAAGTCTCCAGCAATTATTGTATTGGGGTATCTCTCTCTCTTTTGCTCTAGCAGTATTTGCTTTATATATGCAGGTGCTCCAGTGTTAAGTGCATATATATTTTAAATTGTTATATCCTCTTGTGGAATTGAACTATATCGTTATATAGTGTCCTTTGTTGTCTCTTCTTACAGTTTTTTTTTCTTGATATCTATTGTGTCCTATATTGTATAGCTGTTCCTTCTCTTGTTGGTTTCTATTGGCATGAAATATCTTTTTTTCCCCCTTTATTTTCAGTCTTTATAGATGAAGTGTGTTCTTGTAGGCAACAGATAATTGGGTATTTAAAAAAAATCCATTGAGCCACTCTGTCTTTTGATCAGAAAGTTTAGTCCATTTACACTGAATGTTTTTATTGATAAGTAGGGACTTACTCCTGCTATTTCGTTATTTGTTTTCTGGTTGTTTTTTGGGCTTGTCTTCTTTCCTTCCTTCTTTTCTTCCTTTTAGTGAAGGTGATTTTCTCTAATGGTATGGTTTAGTTTCTTGTTTTTTGTTTGTTCGTTTATCCATTATATGTTTTTTTACTTTGTGGCTCCCATGAGGTTTGCAAATTCTATCTTATAACCCTTTATTTTAAGCTGATTAACAACTTTACACTGTTTTTGTAAACAAAGAAACAGGGAAAAAGAAAACTAATAAAAATTCTACACCTTAACTTTGTTTCCTAACTTTTTATCTTTTTGTTGTTTCTGTTTATATCTTACTGTACCGTCTTGATATATTGTTGTAGCTATTATTTTTGTTGCTTCAACATTTAGTCTTTCTACTTTTATTATAAGAGTAATTTATATACCACAGTTACATTGTTATAATATTCTATATTTTTCTGTATACTTTCTGTTTTTAGTGAGTTTTGTACCTTCAGAGGATTTCTTATTGCTCATTCATGTCCTTTTCTTTCTGGTTAATTATTTCCTTTGGCCTTTCTTGTAGGACAGGTTCGGTGTTGATGAAATCCCTCAGCTTTTGTTTGTCTGGAAAGTTATTTTTCTTTCATGTTTGAAGGATGTTTTTTCTGTTTATACTATTCTAAGGTAAATGTTTTTTTCCTTGAGCACTTTAAATATTTCATGCCACTCTTCTCCTGGCCTGTAAGATTTCCCCCGAAAAGTTTGCTGCCAGACATACTGGAGATCCATTGTATGTTACTTGTTTCTTTTCTCTTGCTGCTTTAAGGATCCTTTCTTTATCATTGATATTTAGGAGTTTATTAAATGCTTTGAAGTAGTCTTCTTTGGGTTAGATCGGCTTGATATTCTATAACCTTCTTTTATTTGAATATTAGTATCTTTCTCTAGATTTGAGATGTTCTCTATCATTATCCCTTTGAATAAACTTACTACGCCAGTCTCTCTACCTCCTGTTTAAGGCTGATATCTCTTAGATTTGCTTTTTTGTAGCTATTTTCTAGGCCTTGTAGGCATGCTTTATTCTTTTTTATTATTTGTCTTTTGTTTCCTGTGACTGTATTTTCCAGTAGCTTATCTTTATGCTCACTAATTCTTTCTTTTGCTTTATCAATTTTGCTGTTAAGAGACTCATGCATTCTTTAGTATGTCAGTTGCATTTTTTGACTCCAGAATGTCTGCTTTATTTATTTTATTTATTTAAGCCTCTTCATTAAATTTTCCTGATTGTAGCCTGAATTCCTCCTGTGTTATCTTGAATTTCATTGTACTTCAAGTCAGCTATTTTGTGTTCTCTGTCTGAAAGATCACATATCTCTGTCTCTCCCAGATTTTCCCCTGGTTCCCTATTTCGTTCATTTGATGAGGTCATATTTCTCTAAATGGTCTTGATGCTTATGGATTTTCATTGGTGTCTAGGCATTGAAGACTTGGGTATTTATTGTAGTCTTTGCAGCCTGGGCTTGTTTGTACCTGTCATTCTTGAGAAGGCTTTCCAGGTATTCAAAGGGACTTGGGTGTTGTCATCCAAGTTTTTGGTCACTGCAGCTGTATCCACATTATCCACATTAGGGGTCACCCTAAGGACAGTAACACTGTAGTTCTTGCAGACTTGAAGAGGTACCATTTTGGTGGTCTTGGTTAAGATCCAGAAGAATTGTCTGGATTACCAGATGGAGACTCTTGTTCTCTTCCTTTACATTCTCCCCAACAAATGGAGTCTCTCTGTGCTGAGTTGCCTGGAACTGGGTAGGGGGTGGGTGACACAAGCACCTCCATGGCCATCACTGCTGGTATAGTACTTGGTCAGACCTTAAGCCAGCAGAGCAGTGGGTCTTGCCCAAGTCCCACTGTAACCACTACCTGGTTACTGCCTATGTTTGCTCAAGGCCCAAGGGCTGTGCATTCAGCAGGTGGTGAAGCCTGCCAGTATTGGGTCTTTCCCTTCATGTTGACAGATTCTCTCTGTCCCTGGGCAGGTATAGAGATGCTTTATGGGACCCAGGGCCTAGAGCCAGAAATGTTAGAAATATACCTGGTGCTTTATTCTAGTTTGGCTAAACTCGCACCGAAGTAACAAAACAAAGTCCTTCCTACTCTTTTCTTTCTTTTCCTCAGACAGAAGAGTCTCTCTTCATGGCCACCACCATGACAAGCCCACATAGAGTACTGCCAGTGTTCACTTAAGGCCTACGGGCCATTCAGTGAGCTTTTGGTGAATGCTGCCAGACCAGAGACTCACCCTTCAGGGTAGTGGGCTCCACCCTGCCCCAGGCTCAGTCCAAAAATGCCATTCAAGAGCCAAGGCCTGAAATTTGGGAACCCAAGAGCCCATTTGTTGCGTTTGTCCATTGTGGCTGACCTTGTACCTATACTGCTGGATAAAGTCCCCTTTACTCTTCTCTCTTCTTTTCTCAAGCAGGGGAAGAGTGTCTCTTTGTAGCCACCACAACTTTTAAGATGCTAGGCCTCACCAGAACCTAACACATTTCTGTCTAATCCATGGCCCACAATGTGTACTACCTGGTTACTGCTGCTGATTATTCAGGACCCAAGGGCTGTTCGGTCAGCAGGTGATGAATCCTGCCATGACCGGGTCCCTCAATTCAAAGTGGTGGGTTTTTGCCTTCTGGCCCAGGGAGCTAGGGCCTGGAATAGGGGCTTCACAATTCTGCCCAGGGCCCTGTCCTACCGTGACTAAGCTGATATCCAAGTTGCAAAACAAAGTGCTTTTTACTCTTCCCTCTTCTCTCCTCAAGTAGAAAGCAGAGGTCTCTTTTGGAGCTTCAAGCTGCACTGCTTGGAATTGTAGGAGTGAGGAGTGGTGGCATAAGCACTCTCTCAGCCACCCCAACTGGTATCTTAGGTCGAGTGCCCCCATTTTATTGGCTCCAAGCCCTTTACCGCACTAGGACTTGCCCAGAAGTTGCAGTCCTAGTGGCCTAGATAACCTTTCAGTTTTATTTAGGACCCCAGAGCACTTTAGCCCACAGTGGCGTGACTTGCCAAAACTCAAGTTCTGACCACTTCAATGGGTGATTCCCCTCTGGTTTGGGCAGGTTTATATGCTCCCTTCACAGGCATAGGCTGAGCTCCAATTCAAAGTCTATGATCACTGCACTCTCCTTTCCCCAAATGCACTGATTCTCTCCGCATGCCACTTGGCCACTTCTGGGGGTTGAGATAGCAGTGGCATTGGCAATTTAAGATTATCTTTCCTCCTTCTGTGCCTCTTTCAGTGACATGAAGTTAAAATCAGGTACTATAATTGCTCACCTGATTTTTGTTTCTTATCATGGTGCTTTTTTGTGTAGATATTATAACATTTGCTGTGTCTGCTAAGAGGTTGATCAGTAGAACCTTCTATTCATCCATCTTGTTCCACCTCCTTCCCCAGTACTGGCCTGATTGAACGAGTTGGTATGTGTTCCTGTTTCTGTTTTGTGGAAGTGTTTTAAAGTATCAAGCTTAATTATTCTTTAAATGTTTGTTAGAATTCAGCATTGAAGCCATCTTGGCCTGAGCTCTTCTTATAGGTAGTTTTTTTCTTTTTAGTAATATGGTAAATATATATATATATATATATATATATATATATATATATATATAAAACATAAAATATACCATTTTGACAGAGTAAAAAGGCAAGCTACCATATGGGAAAAATATTTGCAAATCAAATATCTGGTAAGGGGTTAATGTCAAAAATACATAAAGGATTCCTACAACACAACAACAAAAATAGCCTGATTAATATGGGCAAAAGAGTTGATAGACATTTCTCTAAAAATGATGCACAAATGGCCAAGAAACAGATGAAAAGCCCAGCATCACTAATCTTTAGGGAATTGCAAATGAATACTCTAATGAGATACCACCACACACCCATTAGGATGGGCTACTATGAAAAAATAATTAATAGTGGGAGTTGGTGAGGATATGGGGAAATTGGAACCCTTGTGTACTATTGGTTATAATGTAAAATGGTA
>NW_016108098.1:34322-42904 GCF_001604975.1 Cebus imitator | reverse complement strand
TTTTAGTAGAGACGGGGTTTCACCATGTTGACCAGGATGGTCTCGATCTCTTGACCTCGTGATCCACCCGCCTCGGCCTCCCAAAGTGCTGGGATTACAGGCTTGAGCCACCGTGCCCGGCCCCTGTTTTTTTTAATACAGAGAATGATGCTCTAGTTAGGTATTTTCCTAGGTATATACTGGCACTTTTTATCTTTCTTATTTCCCTGCTTTCTTTTTTTCTAGAGTCATTTATTGGCATATTTTTAACATATATGTGTAGTATATATGTGTATTTTTAAATTTGACTATAGTTAAATATAAGCTTAAGTATATTTTTTCTATTATCACTATAAATTTTATTACTCAGATTCTATGTTCTGGCAGTTTTTCATAATTGAAAAGCCAATGTTGCAAAAACATACCAATTTACTACCATCAATAAATGGAAAATGCTTATTTTAACATGTGTACCTATAGTATTGTAACTACATTTTCTTCATCTTTAATGGGTAAAAACAATTGTTTGAGTTTATATTTTTCTGACCCTTAATAGGGTTGTATTTTTTTTTATATGCTTGCTAGTTTATTTTTGATTTTATAAATTGTCTTTAGCAAATGTTTACTTATCAATCAGATTGATCTGCCTTTGAGTTACTTCTATTACCACTACCACTACCATTACCACTGCCACTGTGTAGTGAGCACTGAGCTAGGTTTAAGGGGTATTACAGGAAATCATGATATAGAAGAGGATCAAACACATATATTACGTGCCATAATAGAGGCAGGTATAATTTGTCATGGGATCTTGAGTGACAATATTAAGTACTCAATAAGCTTTTAATTACCATGTGATAGGCACCATTCTAAGTAGTTTTAAAAATATTATCTCATTTAATCCTCATAATAACCCTATGCAATAGGTACTCTGATTATCTTCATTTTACAGATAAAGAAACTGAGGCACAAGGAGTTTAATTACTTGCCATAAGTGAAAATGTTAGTAAATGGTGAAACTGAGATTAAACTCAGGGAGTGTCACTCCAAAGTCTGTGTTCTTAACTACTAACCTATAATGACTCTATCAGTTTTTAAGTGTTGGATTCATCGAGGTGGTATTAGAGATATTCATTTGCATTATAATAAAAGGTGAGTATGTTGAAATGCTTTTTAAAATAGTCATATCATTTTCCATTCATTTATGATTATTTATTCTACTAATTATCCTGTTCAAGTGAACAATTAATACAAATGTGACTCCAGCTCTTACCTATTTATCCAGCTATTCATCTCAAATTCTTTTTTCCTTGGATGTGTATGTCTTTTTTTTTAATTGAAAAATCATAAATGACTTTCATAGGTATTAATGAATTTTTAACAAGGAAATTCTGGGTTTTCTATATCAGTCAAGATATAGACAAGAAACGTGGAAAAGCATCTTTTTTTTTAACTAATGTACTAAATTTAAAGAGCTTGCTGGAAAGAAATCTCAGTTTTGTTAGCTGTTTTTATACTAAGGCTCTGGGGCATGACAGAATTTTGCTTGGATGGGAGATAGTAGCATTGTGTTTACAATTAAACAATTAGAATAGAAATTATGTATGATAAAATATAAAAAGTCATAAGCCCTTAATCCCTTGGTATTTTAGTATCAGTGCAAGTCTTGGGTAAAATTTCACCTCATTTCTTGCTGGTGTAGATTAAACGAAAAAAAAAACTACCTCACTGTCTAAAATTGACATGTCAGATTATTAACTTATAAATTCATAATTCTTCACACACCCACACCCACACCCACACACCACCTACGAAATGGAAACATACACTGAAATTTGTAGCTACCCCATAGAATAATTTTTGGCACATAGTAGGCATTCAGTAAATATTTGCTCAGTGAATAAATAAAGGCATTCTTTTTCTCTCATTTTATTTGATCATCATCAAGTTGTTGTTAAGGAGAAAAATGTGACCATTTACAGATATAACAAAAGCATGCCTCATGAGTGAAATGTAAGTTTAATCATATTCTTTTGACAGTTTTAAGGATTCTAATCAAGGAAACCCTTTTAAGAAATTCTGATGTAGATGAAATAGGTTTTTAAAGTACCTGAGCTCATCACTATCTATTTGAATGAAATTTGTGGTGAATTTATTTGTAATATAATTTAATTCTTGATTAAGGAAAGTATATAATGTATTTTGCTATACAAATAGAATATATAAAACACACTTTTAAATGATGAGCAGGGTGGAAAATCTACTCTTACTAGTAAGCAGAGCAATATATCAAATTCCTTCTGTGTTCTTTTGTTAAATTTTCAGGTGAGGGGAAGTGGCTTCGAAACATTGACTATTACCGTTTAGATGGTTCCACTACTGCACAGTCAAGGAAGAAATGGGCTGAAGAATTTAATGATGAAACTAATGTGAGGTAGGAAACATTTTCTGTATATATAGAAACATTAAAACAATTCATTTTTTAATGTACATACAGCAAAGTCCACTATTTTTATTGTGTATATGATTGTTTTTGGCAAATGCAGGATGCAATCAGGATGCAAAATGGTGTCATCACTCCCTGCCCACTGAATTCACTTTTATGGAATCATATTATTTGTGGCCTTTTGAGTCTCACTTCTTTCACTTAGTGAAATTTATTTGAGAATCATCTAGTTGTTGCATACACCAATAATTTTTTTTAAATTGTTGTATAGTCTTCCATTATATGGATATATCAGAGTTGGTTTAGCTACTTCACTTGAGGGACATTTGAGTTGTTTCCAGGTTTTAGAATTAAAATCAGAGCTGCTCTAAGCTTTCATGTTCAAGTTTTTGTGTGAACATAAGTATTTACCTAAATGATAAGAAAGCCTGGGATTTATAGTAAGTTTATATTTATCTTTGTAAGAAACTGTCAGGTTTCCAAAGTAGCTGTGTAATTTTGCATTGCCACCAGCAGTTGTGTGAGAGTTGCAGTTGCCCTGCATTCTTGTCTGTACTTGGTAGTGTCATGTTTTTATAAAAATTATTTTACTTATTCTAATATAGGTATAATGGTATCTCTTGTGATTTTAATTTGCTGTTCCCTAATGATAAATCATGTTGAGCATCTTTTCATGTGCTTATTGACCATCCAGGGAAATTTGTGTATGTATTGTTGATATTGTTTTAAGCTGTTAGTAATTGATAAAATCAAACTACATTTGGAAAGGAAAAGTTGTACGTATGGTCATATATCACTTAACAACCAGTATACATTCTGAGAAATGCATCATTAGGCAGTTTTGTTATGTGGATATCATTGAGTGTACTTATACAAACCTAAGCCTACTGTACACCAGTACAGTATAATAATAAGCTATAGCTTATTGCTCCTAGGCAGCAAAGCTGTACAGCATGTTACTGTACTGAATACTGTAGGCAATTGGAACACAATGGTATTTGTGTATGTAACATACCTAAACATAGAAAAGATACAGTAAAAATTTGTATTATTATCTTATGAAATTGCCTTTGTATACGCTGTCAGTTACTGACCAGAACATTATGTGGCACATCACTATACATACATATTAACATATGTACATATGCTTACATATACACATACACAAAGGTAAGAAAGCATGACATTTAAGAAAAGGATAAAGGAGATGGGGTTAGTATAATAGAAAGATGGCTGAAGTATGCCTTAATAAATATTTTAAACTATGGAGGATATTATACTGTGTGTGTAAAACATGTTTTAATTTTAGCAGCATCATGAACTAGACCTAAGCTTAAGACAAGAGAAATTTCAGTTACATTTTAGGAAGATTAATAATTATTGAAAACCTGAAGTCTTAGAGAGCTTACAAAGGGATGATTTGAATACAGTTAAATTGTAAATGTATATGATTGATTATATAACTGCTTAAAGAATAAACACATTTTTATATTCTGTGTTTTTCATGTTTAAACAAATTATTATTTGTGCATGAATGTGAAGAAGTAATTTTATTGAGTAACCCAAATTTCTCAAAAGTAATCTAAATCTTTGGCTTGCTTGGTTTCCCAAATTTTAAAATATGAAAATGGCATATGATCTGGCACATGACATTTATACTTGATGATTAGTAGAGGAAAACATTGAAATGTAGACGTTGAGCTGTCAGCTTGGTTTACTCACTAGTGAATCACCCCTAAACATATGCCAAAAAGCATTTCATTCAAATTCATGCTTCAGGCAAATACTGGTTGAGTATTTCTTATCCAAAGTGCTTGGGGATGTTTGGGACCAGAAGCATTTCTGTTATGGGATTTTTTTTCAGAGTTTTGAATATTTATATTCTTACCTGTTGAGTATTCCAAATCTGAAAATCTGAAATCCTAAATGTCCCAGTGAGCATTTTCTTTTTCTTTCTTTTTTTTTTTTTTTTTGAGACAGGCTTTTGGTTTGGCGCCAGGCGCCAGGCTGGAGTACAGTGGTGCAATCTCGGCTCACTGCAATCTCCGCCTCCTGGGTTCAAGCAATTCTCCTGCCTCAACCTCCCCAGTAGGTGGGATTACAGGCACACGCCACCATGCCCAGCTAATTTTTTGTATTTTTAGTAGAGACGGGGTTTCACCATGTTGGCCAGGATGGTCTCGATCTCTTGACCTTGTGATCCACCCGCCTCGGCCTCCCAAAGTGCTGGGATTACAGGCGTGAGCCACCGCACCCAGCCCCAATGAGCATTCTCTTTGAGTGTCATGTTGGCAGTCAAAAAGTTTTACAGTTTGGAGAATTTAGGATTTCAGACTTACAGATTTGGGATGCTCAACCTGTACATGTATATTATGGATTTGTAGAGTTGCTCTTGAGTAGCTGAACCCCATGCACATGAAATACACAAATGTTATGCTGTCTCTAGAAATCCAGAAACAAACTGAAAATGAAACAAAAAGCAAGATGAAAAGAGCAAAGAAAAAAAAATCCATAAATGTTTTAGATTATATCTTTGTATATTCTAAATTTTCATGATTCAGTAATTTTCAATAAATAGGATATAAATATAATCCTTGTTTATACCAAAGCAATCTGAAAGACACATTAAAATAAACTTTAAGATAATGGCCATTTCTAACGTTGTTGTTTTATGTGAGCTGAAAGTAATTTTCAGCAGACTCTGAGTGTCTGGTTAGCTTGATACTATTTTTGGTTTGTTTGTCTTACTTTTAATTTAGAAATGATTATAGATTCACCTGAACTTGCAAATATAGTACAGAGAAGTCCTGTGAACCTTTCATCTAATTTTCCCCAATGGTTAAATCTTATAGCTCAGTATCAAAACTAAGAAATTTTGCTAGTAGTAGACTACCCTTTTATAGTCACACCCATTTTTACTACCAGCCTTGTCACTAACCTTAACCCCTGACAATGACTAATTTATCTTCCATCTCTATTATTTTGTTATATTAAGACTGTCATATAAATGGTATCATTCATTATATGTGATCTCTTGAGATTAGCTTTTTTCACTCAGCATAATGTCCTTGAGTTCCATCCAAGTTGTCACATGTATCAATAGTTTGTTCCATTTTATTACAGAGTAGTATTTCATGGATGGATGTACCACAGATGTTAAATCATTCACTTATTACAGGACATTTTTGTTTTGTCCAGATTTGGCTATTAGAAATAAATCTGCTGTGAACATTGTGTTCCAGCTTTTTGTGTGGATCTAAGTTTTCATTTCTCTAGGATAAATGCCCAGGAATGCCTTTGCTAGGTCACATGGTAAGTATGCATTACTTTTTTAAGAAACTGCCAAACTCTTATTTAGAATGAGTGTACCATTTTATAGTCCTACCAGCAGTGTGTGAGAAATCAAGTTTCTCTGCATCCTCACCAGCATTTGGTATTATCAGTATTTTTTATTTTAGGTGTTCTGCTAGGTGTATAGTGGTATCTTATTGTGGTCTTAATTTGCAATTCCCTAATGACCAGTTATATTGAGCATCTTATGTATTTATTTGCCATCAAATATTATATTTCCTCTTGGGTGAAAATCTCTTTATATGTTTTTGTCCATTTTCTTATTGGATTGCTTTTTTTATTGTAGAGTTTTGAGAATTCTTTATGTAATCTAGATATGTATCCATTTTTTTATATTTGTTTTTTTAATCTAAATTTAATTTTTTAATTCTATAACTTTTTAAAAATATATATATTATATTGCATTTTAGGTTCTGGAGTACATGTAAAGAACATGCAGGATTGTTGCATAGATACATACATGGCAATGTGGTTTGCTGTCTCCATCCCCATCACCTATATCTGGCATTTCTCCCCATGTTATCTCTCACCAACTTCCTTCCCCTCACTGTCCCTCCCCTAGTCCCCCCCCGCCCGCCACAGACCTCAGTGTGTGATGCTCCCCTCCCTGTATCCATGTGTTCTCATTGTTCAACACCCGCCTATCAGCGAGGGAACTTGCTGGGACTGCGCTCTGGAGCTGAGCTGTTCCTATTCGGCCATCTTGGCGCAAGTCTAAAATCTGTTTTCAGTTGTAATATTTTTAGCAGTAGAGAATTGGTAACTTTACCCTTGAGTTTTCTGATCTGTGAACACAGTGTATCTGTCCATTGATGCTAATCTTTGACTTCTTTCATCAGTGTGTTATAGTTTTCAGTATACATGTCCTCTAGATCTTTTGATAGATTTATACCCAGGTATTCTCTTTTTTTGAGTCATTGTAAATGATACTGTATTTTTAATTTTCGTTTCCATGTGTTCATTGCTCAAATATAGAAATGCAATTGATTTTTTTTGTTGGTCTTTTGTCTGTAATCTTGCTGACTTCGTTTGTTCTAGAAGTTTGTTTTGTGGATTTCTTGGGATTTTCTAAATGGACCGTTATGTTATCTGCTAGTAGGGATAGCTCTATTTCTTCTTTTATGATCTGTATGCTGTTTGTTTCCTTTTGTTGCCTGTTGCTATTGATTTGGGGTGGCAGCAAAATATTATGGAAAATATTTAAGGAAAGTTATAGATTATAACCTCAAACCTTTTGGAAGGCTGAAAGGTTTTATTGGGATAGGCGGAAAGTGGTGGCCGGTCCATTATTTTAAGTTAGGGAGAGATAATACGATCAAAGGCCTTGCCCCACACCTATTTGCCTCCAGTCTGTTTACTCATGCTAATTTTGTGCTGGGTTGCCCCTCTGGGGAGGACCAAAAGGGAATTACCTGTTAATAGTATTTACTCTGGGCCCCAGAACCTAAAGCTTTTATCATTCCCAAAACCGTTCTCTTAACCATATTAATTATCCACAAGTGTATTAACTTAGAACCTGTGTTATAAGATCTTGAGGGAATAAATGTGTGGTGGACAGAGGGTCTGGGTCGATTGGTTGCAATTTACCCTCTGAAAGCAGCCAACGGCCATCCCCAGCCCACTTCAAACACTGTAATGGTGTGAGAATGCATTCATTCATCCGTCCGTCTCATTTGCTTTATTGGGAGAAAAGTCTCCAATTATAATTGTGAGTTTGTCTATTTCTCCTTTGAGTTCTGTCAGGTTTTGCTTCTGATATTTTTAGCTCTGTTTATCATGCACGGTTGGTATTGCTATGTCCCTCCCTATTGCTCATACTGGTTAAAACTTTAGAGTAATATAGTTAATAGCAGTGGTGAGAGTGGACATCCTCACCTTCTTCCTGATCTTAGAAGAAAAGCATTTTGTCTTCATTACCTGTGATATTAGCTGTAAGGTTTTTTTTTTGTTTTTTTGGCTGGGGGTGGGGGTTATTTTGTTTCTGTTTTTGTTTTGAGACAAGGTATCTAGGTATCTGTCTATCACCCTGACTAGAGTTCTGTGGTGTAATCATACCTCACTGCAGCCTTCAACTCCTAAGCTAAAGGGACCCTCCCGCCTTACCCTCTTTGAGTAGATGGGGCTATAAGAATGCACAGCCATGCTGTGTGTTTTTTTGTAATTACTCTTCATCGAGTTGAGGAGGTTTCCCTCTGTTCTTAATTTTCTCAGAGTTTTTATGACAAATGTGTGTTTACATTTGTCTAATGCTTTTTCTGCCTCAGTATTGTCTGTTTTTTCTTCGTAATCTGTTAATATGGTGTGCTACGTAGATTGGTTTTTGAATACTGAACCAACCTTTCACTCTTGGAATAAAACCTCACTTGATCATAAGGATAATTCTTTTTATATAGTATGGGTTCTGTTATTTTGTTGAGAGATATTTATGAGTGTTACTGTTATATAGTCAGTTGTTTTTGTGTTGTTGTCTGGTTTTGGTATCAGGCTAATATTGACCTCATAAAATAATAATTGTTTTCTGTTTTCTGATAAAGATTTTGGAGATTTGTGTTAATCTTAAGAATTGTGGTAGTTTGTGCTTTTGTTCACTTCATTGGTTGATTTTTTCGTAATTTCAAATGTATGTATAGACTTGTTCATAGCATTTTGTTAATATGCTTTTCATGTCTTTATGATCTATAGTGATTAGCTTCTGTTTCATTCCTAATACTGGTAATTTGTGTGTTTTCTTTTTATTAGACTTGCTAGAGGTTTGTCAATTTCATTTATCCTTTCAAATAACTAGTGTTTATTCCCTTGATTTTCT
>NW_016108098.1:30848-33237 GCF_001604975.1 Cebus imitator | reverse complement strand
TACACGTTTAGTATTACTGTGTCCCTATCCCTCATAATTTTCTTTCCTCTGAAATCTATTTAATCTGATACTGATATAACCACTCTTGTTTTATTTTGATTGATGTTTGCATGGTATATAGTTTTTCATCCTTTTACTTCATCTCACCTATATTGTTGTGTTTGAAGTGAGTTTCTTGTAGACAGCATGCGGTTGGGTCATTTTTTTTTTTTTTGGGTCATGTTTTTGTTTCATTTTTTACCCACTCTTTCTTTTAAAAGGTGTGTGTAGACTGTTGATATTTAATGTAGGGCTTCAGTCTGCCATTTTATTTTTTTGTTCAATTTTTTCTCTTTCATTCTATTTTCTTTTGTTTATGATTTATTTTTCCTCCCTTCCTGTGGGTTAGTTTTATATTTTTAAAATTCTGTTTTGATTCATCTATAGTGCTTTTTAAGTGTATCTCTTTGTATAGCTTTGATAGTGGTTGCAGTAGATATTACATCATATATATACACACACTTGTTACAGTCTGCTGGTGCCATTTTGCAAGTTTGATTGAGGTGCAGAAACCTTACCTCTTTATATCCTTTTGATTCCCTTTTTATAATATGACTGTCTCAAGTGTTTAACCATATCATTTTGTGTTGTCATTCTTTTTTCAATTATAGAATATAATTTAGAAAACACTACAGAAGGAAAGTGTTGTATAGACTCATATTTATAATTTGCTGTTTTCATTGTTACTTCTCCCTAATGTTTCACTATTCCTTCTTTTATATCATTTGCTTTGTATTTAGAGAACTTGTTTTAGCCATTCTATATATATATATATATATATACACATACACACATACATATATATATATACATATATATATATACACACACATACATATATATACACACACACACACACACACACACACACACACACACACACACACATATATATATATATATATATATATATATATACAGCGTTTCACTCTGTCACCCAGGCTGGCATACAGTGGCGTAATCTCAGCTCACTGCAGCCTTGACCTCCCAGGCTCAAGCCATCCTCCCACCTCAGCCTCCTAAGTAGCTGGGACTCAGGTGTGCACCACCATGCCTGGTTAATTTCTGTATTTTTTGTAGAGATGGTTGCACCATGTTGCCCAGGCTGGTCTTGAACTCCCGAATTCAAGTGATCTACCTGCTTTGGCCTCCCAAAGTGCTGGGATTATAGGCATGAGCCACCATACCTGGCCTAGCCAGAGCAAGTCTGCTGGCAACAAATGATTTCCCCTTTATTATTGAATGGTATTTCAGATGGAAATAGAATACCAGGTTGTCAATTCTTTCCTTTCAGCACTTGAAAAATATTAATATTGTGTCACCACCTTCTTGTCTGCCTGGTTTCTTATGAGAAACCTGCTGTTCGAGTTGTTTTTTCCCCCCTTAGATAAGGTGTTGTTTCTCTCTTCTTTCAAGATTATTTTTCTACATTTTCAGAAGATGACTGACTGATGTATCTTGTCACGGATTTGTTTGGGTTTATCTTGTTTGTGGTTCATTCAACCTGCAGGTTTATGTTTCTTGATAAATTTTGGTAATTTTCAGTAATTATTTCTTTGAATACATTTTCAGCCCCTCCTTGAGAACTTTCTTTTAGGACTCTAATGACAAAAATGTTAAATCTTTTGTTATACTCCCATGGGTCCTTGAGTCTCTTTTCCATTCTGTTTTTTTTCTCTGTTGTTCAATTTAGGCCATTTCTGTTGTTTAGGCTTCAAAGTCACAGAATCTTCTCTTCTCTGCATTCTACTCAACTCATTCTGAGTTTTTAATTTCTGTTATATTTTTCAGTTCTATTTTTTTTTTTTGAAACAAGGTCTCACTCTCGCCCAAGCTGGAGTGCAGTGACAAGATCTTGGCTTATTGCACTCTGCCTTCTAGGTTCAAGCAATTCTCGTGCCTGAGCCACCCAAATAGCTGGGATTATAGGCATGCACCACCACACCCAGTAAACTTTTGTACTTTCAGTAGAGATGGAGTTTCACCATTTTGGCCAGACTGGTTTTGAACTCCTGGCCTCAAATAATCTGCCTGCCTTAGCCTCTCAACATGCTGGAATTACAGGTGTGAGCCACCATGCCCAGCCTGAAATTTTCATTTGGTTCTTTTTTATGTCTTCTGTTTCCTTGCTGAGACTATTTCTTTCATTTGTCTCAAGTGTGTTAATAATTGCTTATGAGGCGTTTTTATAATAACTACTTTAAAAATCCTTGTTAGGCAATTCTAACCTTTTTGTCATCTCAGTGTTAGTATCTGTTGATTGTCTTTTCTCATTGAACTTGAGATTTTTCTGGTTCTTATTAGAAAGTACTATTTAAACTAGGCATTTTGGTTACTATATCATGAGATG
>NW_016108098.1:25259-27478 GCF_001604975.1 Cebus imitator | reverse complement strand
TCATAAAATGATTTGGGAAGGATTCCCTCTTTTTGTATTGTTTGGAATAGTTTCAGAAGGAATAGTATCAGCTTTTCTTTGTATATCTCGTAGAATTCAGTTATGAACCCCTCTGGACCTGTGCTTTTTTTTGCTTGGTAAGCTATTAATTTCTGCCTCAACTTCAGCCCTTGTTACTGGTCTGTTCATGGTTTCAACTTCTTCCTGGTTTAGGCTTGGAAGGGTGCTAGTGTCCATGAGTTTATCCATTTCTTACAGGTTTACTGGTTTATGTACATAGAGTTGTTGGTAGTAATCTCTGATGGCAGTTTGTATTTCTGTGGAATTGCTGGCAATATCACCTTTATCATTTTTTATTGCATCTATTTGATTCTTCGCTCTTTTCTTTTTAATTAATCTGGCTAGGGGTCTTGATGATCTTTTGTTGATCATCTTGATGATCTTTTGTCTCTTTTGTTGATCTTTTCGAAAAAACAGCTCCTGGATATCGATTGTTTTTGAAGGGTTTTTTATGTCTCCATCTCCTTCAGTTCTGCTCTGATCTTAGTTATTTCTTGTCTCCTGTAGCTTTTGAGTTTTTTGATCGTGCTCCTCTAGCTCTTTCAATTTTGATGATAGGGTGTCGATTTTAGATCATTCCTCGCTTCTCATGTTGGTATTTATTACTATAAATTTCTCTCTAGACACTGCTTATAATGTGTCCCAGAGATTCTGATACTTTGTGTCTTCGTTCTTGTTGGTTTCAAAGAACATCTTTATTTCTGCCTTCATTTCATTGTTTATCCAGTCAACATTCCGGAGCCAGTTGTTCAGCTTCCATGAAGGTGTGTGATTCTGAGTTAGTTTCTTAATTCTGAGTTCTAATTTGATTTCCCTGTGGTGTGAGAGACTGTTATGATTTCCGTTCTTTTGCATTTGCTGAGGAGTGATTTACATACAATTGTCTGGTCAATTTTAGAGTAGGTGCAATGTGGTGCTGAGAAGAATGTATATTCTGTGGATTTGGGGTGGAGAGTTCTGTAAATGTCTATTAGGTTTGCTTGGTCTAGATCTGAGTTCAAGTCCTGGATATCCTTGTTAATTTTCTGTCTCATTGATCTGTCTAATATTGACAGTGGAGTGTTAAAGTCTTCCAGTATTAATGTGTGGGAGTCTAAGTCTCTTCGTAGGTCGTTAAGAACTTACTTAATGTACCTCGGTGCTCTGGTATTGGGTGCGTATGTATTTAGGACTGTTAGCTCTTCTAGACGCATTGATTCTTTTACCATTATCTAGTGCCCTTCTTTGTCTCTTTTTATCTTTGTTGGTTTTTTGCTCTCCATTTGCTTGGTAAATCTTCCTCCATCCCTTTATTTTGAGCCTATATGTGTCTTTGCACGTGGGATGGGTTTCCTGAATATAGCACAGCGATGGGTCTTGACTTTTTGTCCAATTTTCCAGTCTGTGTCTTTTGATTGGGGCATTTAGAACATTTACATTTAAGGTTAATATTGTTATGTGTGAACTTGATCCTGCCATTTTGATGCTAGCTGGATGTTTTGCCTGTTAGTTGATGCATTTTCTTAAGTATGTCGATGGTCTTTACCATTTGGTACATTTTCGGAGTGGCTGTTACTGGTTGTTCCTTTCCATGTTTAGTGTTTCTTTCAGAAGCTCTTGTAAGGCAGGCCTGGTGGTGATGAAATCTCTCAGCCATGGCTTGTCCGTAAAGGATTTTCTTTCTCCTTCGCTTATGAATCTTAGTTTGGCTGGATATGAAATTCTAGGTTGAAAGTTCTTTAAGGATGTTGAATATTGGCCCCCACTCTCTTCTGGCTTGTAGGGTTTCTGCTGAGAGATCTTCTGTGAGTCTGATGGGCTTCCGTTTGTGGGTAACCCAACCTTTCTCTCTGGCTGCCCTTAACCTTTTTTCCTTCATTTCAGCCCTGGTGAATCTGATGGTTATATGCCGTGGGGTTGCTCTTCTTGAGGAGTATCTTTGTGGTGTTCTCTGTGTTTCCTGGACTTGAATATTGGCCTGCCTTGCTAGGCTGGGGAAGTTCTCCTGCATAATATCCTGAAGAGTGTTTTCCAGCTTAGATTCATTCTCCCCGTTACATTCAGATACACTTATCAAACATAGATTAGGTGTTTTCACATAATCCCATATTTCTTGGATGCTTTGTTCATTTCTTTTCACTCTTTTTCTCTGTTCTTGCCTTCTCGTTTTATTTCATTGA
>NW_016108098.1:16789-25219 GCF_001604975.1 Cebus imitator | reverse complement strand
TGATATCCTTTCTTCTGCTTGGTTGATTTGGCTATTAAAACTTGTGTATGCTTCGTGAAGTTCTTGTGCTGTGTTTATCACCTCCATCACGTCATTTATATTCCTCTCTAAGCTGTTTATTCTAGTTAGGATCTCATCTAACCTTTTTTCTAGGTTCGTAGTTTCTTTCCATTGGGTTAGCACATGTTCTTTTAGCGCTGAGAAGTTTGTTATTACCCACCTTCTGAAGCCTGCTTCTGTCAATTCATCACACTCATTCTCTATCCAGTTTTGTTCCCTTGCTGGTGAGGAGTTGTGATCCCTAGGAGGAGGAGAGGGGTTCTGGTTTTTGGTGTTTTCATCCTTTTTGTGCTGGTTCCTTCCCATCTTAGTGGTTTTATCTACCTGTGGTCTTTGTAGTTGGTGACTTTCAGATGCGGTCTCTCAAGTGGACATCCTTTTTGTTGATGTTCAAGCTATTTCTTTCTGTTTCTTAGTTTTTCTTCTAACAGTCAGACCTCTCTGCTGCAGGACTGCTGCAGGTCCACTCCAGACCCTGCTTGCCTGGGGATCACTGCGGGAGCTGCGGAACACTAAGGGTTGCTGCCAGTTTCTTCTTCTGTTATCTTTGTCCCAGAAGAGTACCCGCCAGATGTCAGCCTGAGTTCTCCTTTATGAGGCGTCTCTTTGGGTATACGGTGGTTGGGGAGCAGCTTGAGGTGACAGTCTTGTCCCTTATAGGAGGTCAAGTGCTGTGATGGGAGCTCCATTGTTCTGTGCAGAGCTGCTGGGCAGGTACTTTTAAGTCTGCTGCAGTGGAACTTGTAACTGCCTCTTTTCCCAGGTGCTCTGTCCTAGGAAGGTTGGCTTTATTTATACGTTCCTGACGTACTGCTGCCTTTTTTCATAGATGCTGTGTCCTGCACAGAGTAGTCTAGTCACCGTCTGCCAGCACAGGTGTTGCTGAGCTGCTGCAGGCTATGTGTGTGAACTGCCTCTATATTGGCAGACTGCCTTGGTAGTGGTAGACCCCTTCCCCCCACTGAGCTGGACTGTCCCGGGTCCAGCTTTGCTTGCTGCGAAACTCTCAATCCAGAATGTTTCAGATTGCTTGCTTTGTGGGGTGGTACCCCCCTAGCCAGATGGCCTGCCTCTCTGTCTCAGCCCCCTCCCTTTTAGTTGTATGGGTGGCTCTGTGTCCTAGGTGCTCCAGACATCAGTTGAAATGGCGGCCCAGATTTGTGTGAGTTTCTGTGTGCCAACTCATGGCACCAGCTGAAACAGCTGTGTTGATAACTTGTGGCGCTTTTTGGCCCAGGAATTTCCTGGTCTGCGGGCAGTGAAAACTTGTTTGGAAATGTGGTGAGCATTCACCCTCTGCGTTGTTCTTGCTGGGAATTGCACTCTGGAGCTGTTCCTATTTGGCCATGTTGGATCCCCCCCTCGCAGCTGCATTTTTTGCTGTACTGTTTGGTTGGAATTGGGTGGTTATCCTGTCATGTTCTGTCTTGCTATGCTGCCTCCTTCCTGGTCCCTTGGCTGGAGGGTAGGTTTTTCTTGGAGATTTTTTTGACTGCACGTTCTGGAGTTCTTCAGCAACCAATGTAGGATACATGAGGCAGAAAGAAAGCCAATAAAGCTGGGTTTGGTGGCTCACACCTGTAATCCCGGCATTTTGGGAGGCAGAAGCAGGAGGATCACTTGAGCACAGGAGTTCAAGACCAGCCTGAGCAACATGGGGAAATCTCCCTCTCAATAAAAAGATAACAAAATTAGCTGGGTTTATTAGTGCATTTCTGTGGTCCCAGCTATTCGGCAGGCTGAGGCGGGAGGAGCACTTGAGCCCTGCAGGCCAAGCTAGAGTGAGCCGTGATCACACCATTGCACTCCAACGTGGGTGGGTGAACAATTCAAGACCCTGTCTCAAGGAAAAGATTTTAAAAGTAAAAAGGTATCCCATGAAACTCAGTACCACATTATCCTTTATATCCTGAGGTCCCTACCATTTGCCTCATCCTTTTCACTTTTCAGAGCTGCTTTTGTTCCTTGTATATATACAGAAAATTTAGCTGTACTTGTGGTGAGGAATAGGGAACAGTATGTCTACTCCATCTCGCTAAGTGAAAGTTCAAGATTAAACTTTAAAAATAATTGTTGTATATGGCTTCTGATGAAGAAAAAAGCGTGTGTGTGTATTTTTGTGTATATATTCCTGAAAGTGATATTGCTGTGTAATAGGTACGTTCATCTTTAGCTTATACAGCGAAAACATTTTTACAAATGGTTGTACCAATTTGCACTCATACCGGTATTGTATGTGCATTTAAATTGTTCTCTGTCCTCATCATCACTTGCTGTTTGTCCTTTTTTCTAAAGCTTGTGATGGATATATAGTGGTAAGGCTTCAGAGTTTAATTTGCATTTCTCTGGTAACTATTTCCAGTGACTTATAGTGTTTAATTCGGAAGTGAAAACAATAAAATTTTTAGAAGCAATCAACAAAGATTATTTTCTTGATCTTGTAGTAAGAAGATGGCCATACACAGGGCACACAAAGTACTAACTATAAAAGGAAAGATTGATAATTTGGGCTTCATTAAAATTAAGGACTTTGTTGACCAAATATGTGATAGTTAATGTTATATGTCAGTTTGACTGGGCTAAGAGATACCAGTGCAGCTAGTAAAACGCTTCTGGATGCATCTGTGAGGGTATCCCTGAAAGGGTATTTGAATTAGTAGACTCAGTAAAGAAGATTGCCCTCATCAATGTGAGTGGGCATCATCCTATCTATTGAGGGCCTGAATAGACCAAAAATGCAGAGGAAGGGCAAATTTGCTCTCTCTCTTTGAGCTGGGACATCCATCTTATCAAGCCCTTGTAGTTTGGCAGTCCTGGTTCTTTAGCCTTCATACTGCCCGCACCCACAACCCTACTCCCTGAATCTCAGGCCTTTGAACTGGGACCAGGATTTATACAATTAGCTTCCCTGCTTTTGCAGCTTGTGAACAGCACCTTGTAGCACTTCTCAGCTTCCATAGTCACAGTGAGGTGAATCCTGTAATATATCTGCGCGCGCGCGCGCGCGCACACACACACACACACACACACACACACACACACACACACACACACACACACACACACAATTTCTTAATTCCTGTTGGTTCTGTTTCTCTGGAATACCCTGACTAATGCAAATGTCATTTCACCTTAAGAGTGTAAAGGCAAGCCATGAAGTTGGAGAAGCTGTTTCCAATATATAGATCCAAAGAAGTCTCATCCAAGATATATAAAGAACTCTTTTAAAAATCAAATAACTAGACAACCCGGTGGAAAAATGGACAAAAACTTGAACAGGACTTTATACAAAAGATGATATCCAAATGGCCAATAAATGTATGAAAGCATGATGATCCTTATTAATCATCAGAGAAATGCAAGTTAAAAATGGTTTTGACAAAGATGCAAAAGCAATTAAATGGAGAGAGCATAGCCTTTTCAAAAAATGGTATTGAAACGATTAGACTTTCATAGGCCAAAAACAAACCTTTACTTAAGCCTTACCCGTATTTTAAAAAAATGAAGTCAAAATGAATCATAAATCTAAATGTAAAACTGTTTTACTTGTATCAGTATATAGAATATAGTCATCTTCAACTAGGGTTAGGCAGAGTTCTTAGTCATGATGCCAATGGCATATAATCCATTAAAGAAAAAAAAATCAATAATTGGACTTAATCAAAAATAAAAACTTTTGTCTGTGGAAGACTGTTAAGGAAAAGACAACTCACAGACTGGGAGAAAATATTTGCAATTTGCATACTTAACAAAGGAATCATCAGAATGTACAAATAACTCTCAGAAAGAAAAAATCCAGTTAAAAAATGAGCAAAGGACCTGAACTGACATTTATCTGAAGCAGGCTATGCATGTCAAATGAGCATATGAAAAGATAGCATCACTAGCCATTAGGGAAATGTAATTTCGGTGAGGCTGGTGGCTCATGCCTATAATCCCAGGGCTTTGGGAGGCGGAGGTGGGAGGATCACTTGAGGCCACGGATTCAAGACCATCTTGGGCAACATAGCAAGAATCTGTCTCTATAAAAAATTAAATACAATTAGCTGGGCATTGTGGCACATGACCATAGTCATAGCTACTTAGGGGGCTGAGGCAGGAGGATGACTTGAGCCCAGGAATTTGAGGTTGCAGTGAGCTATGACCGTGCTCCTGCACCCCAACCTGGGAGACAGAGTGAGATCCTGTCTCTAAAGAAGAAAGAAAATGTAATTTAAAACCACATGAGTTGTCACTTTACACCTATCAGCATGGCTAAAATAAAAAATAGTGACAGCATTAAATGGTGCTGAGGATACAAAGAAACTGGATCTGTCCTACATTATTGGCGGGAATATAAAATGATACAACCATTCTGGAAAACGAATTTGGCAGCTTATGAAAACAAAACTATACAACTAAACATACTTGTCATATAACCCTGCAACTGCACTCCCAGAACTTTATCCCATAGAATTGTAAACATTTTCATGTAAAAACTAAACACAAATGTTCACAGCAGCTTTTATTTATTATGGCCCCCAAACTAGAAACATCCAAATGTTATTTAACATGCGAATGGATAAACAAATTGTGGTATATCTATATAATGGAATACTGCTCAGTGATAAAAAGAAATGAACTATTGATACTGATCCAAGCAATAACTTAGGTGGATCTCATGCTGACTGGAAAATGCCATTCTTGATCTGACAAAACTATAATGATAGAGAACCGATCTGTGGTTGACAGGGTTTAGGGTTAGGGGAAGGGCCTGAATACAAAGGGATAACAGAAGGAAGGATTTTTTTGTGATGATAGAACAGTTCTGTATACAGCTTTGGAAATGGTAACATGATTCTACATACATGTCAAAATTTTGTAGAAGTATACATCAAACAAAAACTGATGAAACCCAAATGAACTCTGTACCTGAGTTTATACCAACATCAGTTTCCTGGTTTTGACAATGTATTGTTGTTATGTAAGTTGTAGGGTACCATTGGGGGAAAGCCGAATGAAGGGTACATGGGAACTCAACTGCTGTGATTTTTGTGAACCTTAAACTGTTTTTAAAGGTTTACAATAAAAACAGAAAGATAGTACTATGAGTTGTCAAGGACCAGAACAACTGGAAGTCTCATATACTGCTGGTGGGAATGCTAACTGGAATAACTACTTTACAGAACTGTTTGTTCAGTTTAACAGTGCATATAAATACCCTATGACTCAGCAATTCCACTCTTAGATATGTACCTGACAGAAATGCTTTTATCAAAAGACATGTGTAAGGTGGTTTATAGGAGTACTATGCAAATACTTTATATTTTAATTATGTTTGTTTTAAGCATATACTTTAATACTAATACTTAGTATTAAGAATATCTAAAAAATGTACTGGGTAGTTTATCTCAGTATGGACTTAGATGTTTAAGTTCTTTAAGGTTTCATTTGTGTTATGTGTATGTATGTTTGTGTGTTTTTTAGCCTATGTAGTTTATACCATTCCATAGGCTTGATTCTTTTGTATAGTTCTATGCCATCTTTTGCTTATGTGGGATAGATACTAATAAGCGGAATAATTTTGGAGCAGCATTTACCCATAAACCTTCAAGTGTGTCTTCTAATTAAAGATGCTACAGTTTATTCTCTGTAATGAATATGTGTTATAGAGGTGTAAAGATGAAATTTGTCATCATAATCCCACTGTCCACAGAGAACCACTATTAATATTGTGTGTATGTGTTTTGTTTTTTAACACATTTGCAATTGTGTTTAGTAAGGCTCTGTGTTCTGCTTTTCTTCCATATAACGTAAGATTTTGGATTTTTAATGGTAATATAGCCAGAGTGAAACTTAGTTCTCTATGTTATACATACTTTAAAATTTTCAAATGTACGCTATTATAAAATAACACTGAATATATTTTCTTCAAAATTGGTCAGCTTTTGTGATGATTTCTATAGTCTGTATTCATAGATGTGTAGTAGTTCCAAATTGACATAAAACATGAATTCAGTATGTCTATTTATTTTATACCATTTTTTTTTTTAGTATATAATATGATTCGTAAACTCTTTCCCATCATTTAAATTTAGAATTTCTTTGCATTCTAGTGTATAATGAATGCTATAAATGTAATTAGTATGGCATTTTAGTCATTATTTTTCTTTCATGAAAGAAAAGAAAGACATTTTCGTGTTGATTATTGAGAGCTTATTATATTCCAGGGATTTTGTCACTCTGTAACTTAACAGCAATAAGCAAATTATTAAATAAATTATTGTACAGTCATCCAATGAAATACTCTGCAGCTACCAAGCATAGTGTTTACCAAGAAATTTGGAGAAATATTCATAATAAATACTGTATATACAGATGTTATCCTGACTACAAAATTTTAAATGTATATACTTAGAAAAAAGAAACCTATAGGAAATATATCATGATTTGAATGGAGGTTGTTTCCGGGGATTGGAACTGAGTAATTTTTTTCCTTAGAGTTGTTTTTATTTTCAAAAAGTGTTTATCCAATTTTTTTCAAATTAAATTTTGATTAATGTCAAAGTAATGTATATACATATTTTTAAAAAACAGATAGTTTTACAAGGCTTCAAATAAAAACCAGTCCCATGACCAAACCTCTTTCTACCTGTGATTTCTACTTTCTGGAGGTAACCAATTTCAACTCTTGGCAATTCGTGCTTACTTACATACATACATCCTTTCTAAAGTGTAAGGTAGTAATTTACCACAAGTACATGCACACTTTTCCTCATTCGTTTTCTCAATATAATTTTTCACATTTGCCTAAATTAATATGGAGTGTTTTCTTTATTGTGGCTCTGTAAATATTTGTAAGCTACTTAACTACTGTGATTGTTTTTCCTTTTTTGTGTTCTTGTTTATTATGTTTTGCTGAAGTATTGATTTGTTTTTACCATTTGCTTAGTTTTCTATATACCTATCACCAATTCATTCCCAAATTCTCCTGTAGAAATGTTATAAATCCTGGCCAGGCGTGGTAGCACACACCTGTAATTCCAGCACTTTGGGAGGCCGAGGTAGGTGGATCACCTGAGGTCAGGAGTTCGAAACCAGCCTGGCCAACATGGCGAAACACTATCTCTACTAAAAATACAAAAATTAACCTGACATGGTGATGCACGCCTGTAATCCCACCTGCTCAGGAGGCTGAGGCAGGAGAATCACTTGAACCTGGGAGGTGGAGATTACAGTGAGCTGAGATTGCGCCACTGCACTCCAGCCTGAGTGACAGAGCGAGTCTCTGTCTCAAAAAAAAAAAAAAAGAAATATTAATCATTGTGTTTCAACACATCAGGTAATCTATCAGTTTCGTTTCTTTTTCTTTAGAAACACCCTTCCTGGAGCCCTGTGTCTGTTTTATTGCTCCTGTTTTATCTACCTCAGTACCTGGCATCTATCTAACTTCTCTCCTTATTTTCATTGTGCTAGATTATAAATGTTGAGTCACCCCTACATATTCGCCTACTTTTGCATTGTTCGTCATTATCATGTACTTAGTGGCCCTAGCTGTACCCAATACAATGTGGATTTCCAAGTTATGTATAAATTCTCTAAATTTATTCAGAAATCTGTAAATAAAACCTTTACTACATTGTAAATATATGATTTTCATTTCATTTTTATTCTTCAGTCAGACTGTTTTTCAACAGTAGAATTCCTCCTGAGCATTTATTTGTATTATCAGCCTGAATCCTTAGATAATGTCTTACTTTCTTCAGTAAGTAAGAAATGAA
Source organism: Cebus imitator (assembly GCF_001604975.1). NCBI lineage: Eukaryota > Metazoa > Chordata > Mammalia > Primates > Cebidae > Cebus > Cebus imitator. The sequence continues at coordinate 17,399 of NW_016108098.1, read as the reverse complement.
TTATCTGAACTCCTCATAGTTAAAAAAAAACAACTGCCTAAGTATCAAAAAGTCATATTGTAAAGCACTCATTACTGAAGCATTTATTCTATATTTTCATTTTCAGAGGGCGATTATTCATCATTTCTACTAAAGCAGGATCTCTAGGAATTAATCTGGTAGCTGCTAATCGAGTAATTATATTTGATGCTTCTTGGAATCCATCTTATGACATCCAGAGTATATTCAGAGTTTATCGCTTTGGACAAACTAAGCCTGTTTATGTATACAGGTTCTTAGCTCAGGTAGGTTTATAATTCTCTTTTTCATATTGAAAATTCATGTAGAACTGATAATATTTTAGAGGTATAGAACATATATGTATTACAATGAGCGAAACAAAGTTGGAAATACCATTTCTGTACATAAAGCAATGAAAGTCAATTTTGCCGTTTCTTGATTTTCTGTTTTGTAGTATATCCATTTCTGTAATTTCATCTTTCTCAGGTTGAGATTGTTTTATGTGAGTAAACAGATTTAGCATATGCTACCCAAAGTAGACCCTTCTCAACCTGCCTCCAAAATCTGGGCTTCTCAACCAGAGACTTTTTTTTTTTTTTTTTTTTTTTTT
>NW_016108098.1:9034-16746 GCF_001604975.1 Cebus imitator | reverse complement strand
TTTTTTTTTTTTGAGACGGAGTTTAGCTCTTGTTGCCCAGGCTGAAGGAGCGATATGGCACAATCTTGGCTCACTGCAACCTCCGCCTCTCAGGTTCAAGTGATTCTCCTGCCTCAGTCTCCCAAGTAGCTGGGATTACCTGCACCACCATGCCCTGCTAATTTTGTATTTTTAGTAGAGACGGGGTTTCTCCATGCTGGTCAGGCTGGTCTCGAACTCCTGACCTCAGGTGATCCGCTGTCCTTGGCCTCCCAAAGTGCAGGGATTACAGGCATGAGCCACCATGCCCAGCCCTTTACTTTTTTCTTACCTGTTATTTAAGTTTAGAACTTCTTTACATTCTCATTTATAATGTAATTTTATTATATTTAATATACATTTAATATAATTTATGTATACATTTAATCTAATGTAGTTTATATGTAATGGATATGGAATTTATATTAGTTTTCTGTCTTGAAATTATAGCAAATAAGACTTGATATAAAAGCAGTTTATAGTGTTTGTTGATAGCTTATTATATTACATTGAAAAAGAATCAGACTATTCTCTTGCATTCTAACTTCAATATTTACCTAAATGTTTTCTGTGTGTGCTCCTTTATTTTTGTTTACTCTGGTATCTGCCTGCTATCCTTCTACTACCGAGTACAGAAATATATAAAGCAACACATGAATGCATTTTGGTCAGATAATATAGAATGATTATCAATAATGTAATTTTATTTGTTGTGATATACTATGCTACACAGATGAAATCTTTCATGGATTAAGCAAAATTGCTGATGAGGTTTTCTTTATGGCAATATATTACCATGAAGTTTTACCATTTTATATTAACCAGTGTTTATCCTTGATTAACTTTTATGCTTACAAAATTTAATTTTTTTGTATACTCTTCCTTCTTTTTACTAAGGGGACCATGGAAGATAAGATTTATGATCGGCAAGTAACTAAGCAGTCACTGTCTTTTCGAGTTGTTGATCAGCAGCAGGTTGAGCGTCATTTTACTATGAATGAGCTTACTGAACTTTATACTTTTGAGCCAGACTTATTAGATGACCCTAATTCAGAAAAGAAAAAGAAGAGGGATACTCCCATGCTACCAAAGGTAAACATATTTAGATTATTGGCTTAACAAACCAAAGTGGACTAAGGGAATTTTACTACTACTATGAAAGTTAGTCATCTGATTAAGGCTATATTTCAGAATTTTTCAAGGAGAGTAAATTGATATTTAATGAATTTTGTTTAGAAAATTATAAATGAGAGAGTGCTTGATCAATTTTCCATATATTACCACAAAAAGATAGTATATTCTGAAACACATATTTTATGCAAAATAAAAAGTTCAGCTCTCCAGTGGAGGGCATACACAATTTAAATAATTCTACATAAAATTAAACTGTCTCTTCTTTAACATTCTTTTCTATCATAGAGCAGTTAAGAATCAGCAAATATCCAACAAGTATATGAAAAGGTGCTCAGCATCACTAGTCATCAGGGATATGCAAGTCAAAGTCACCATGACATATCATCTCACACCAGTTAGAATTACTAGTATCAGAAAAACAGAAGATACTAAGCATATGGAGAAAAGGGAATCTTGGTACATTATTGGTTGGAAAGTAAATTGGTACAGCCACTATTGAAAACAGTATGGAAATTCTTCAGAAAATTAAAAATAAAACTACCATATGGTCCAGCAATTTCACTTCTGGGTATATGTCCAAAGAAGTTGAAATTGGGTTGTTAAAGAGATATCTGAACTCTCATGTTCATTGTATTCATTATTCATAATAGCTAAAACATGGAAGCAACCTAAATGTTCATCAACAGATGAATGGATAAAGAAAATGTGGTAGATACAATGGAATATTATTCAGCCTTAGAAAAGAAGGGAAAAAAAGGAAGGAAATCCTGCAATTTGCAATGGCATGAATGAACTTGGAGGCCATTATGTTAAGTGAAATAAGCTGGACACAGAAGCATGATCACACTTACGTGAGGAATCTAAAATTAGTCAAACTTATTGGAGCAGAGAGTAGAACAGTGATTTCTAGGGGCAGGGGAGAAGGGGAAACAGGGAAATGTTGGTCAAAGGACACACAATTTCAGCTGGGGAAGATAATTTAATCCTGGAGATCTATACAATATAGTGCCTTTATTTAATATAGTACTGTACTATATACTTAAAATTTTGCTAAAAGGATAGATCTTTTAAGTATTATCACAAAAAATAGAGAATGGGAGGAAATTTTTAGATATGATAGATATGTTTATGGTATTGATTATAGTGATGATTTCAGTGATTACTTTCCTCCAAACTCATCAAATTGAGTATGTTAGACTGGGTGCAGGGGCTCAGGTCTGTAATTCTAGCCCTTTGGGAAGCCAGGGCAGGTGCATCAGTTGAGCTTAGGAGTTCAAGATCAGCCTGACCAGCATGGTGAAAGCCTGACTCTACTAAAAATACAAAAATTTTCTGGGCATGATGGTGCACACCTGTAATCCCTAGCTACTCTGGAGGCTGAGGCAGGAGAATTGCTCAAATCCAGGAGCCAGAGATTGCAGTGAGCCAAGATCGTGCCACTGCCCTCAGCCTGGGCGACAGAATAAGACTTTGTCTCAAAAAAAAAATAATTGGACTGGGCACGATGGTTCACACCTGTAATCCCAGCACTTTGGGAGGCTGAGGCGGGTGGATCACCTGAGGTCAGGAGTTCAAGACCAGCCTGGCCAACATGGTGAAACCCCATCTCTATAAAAATAATAATAGAATACATTACATATTTATAGCTTTTTGAATGTCAAAAATTATGGAGATGTAGCTCTAAATTTAAAAGAATTTTTACTTAAAAACTATAACTATATAGTTCTTTCCAGTTTGGTAAGGTAAATAGTATCAGTATTCCTACTCCACAGATGAAAACATGGACTCTCAGTATGAATGACTTATTCATGGTCACAAATCAATAATTTGTTTGTTGAATCAGTACTGCAATTCACCTTTTCTCACTATAAATTTATTGTATTTCTGCTCTAACACATTTCCTGCCAGGGGGCAATAATTTTTTATTCATCTGTGTTTAAAAAGAATTACCAAATAAGACAATGTTTCTTGATAATTTTTCCCTGTCATAAAAATAAGACTTTCACATGTGGAAAAGGACGCTTAGAGGCAATCTAGCGAGGCCATCTTGTTTTATAGATTTGAAAACATGGGTCAGAAACGTTGGCTTGCCCACAGTTTTCAACTAGCAAGTGTCAGAGCCAGGAGTAGTGTCTATATCTATCTTCTGATCTATTGTTCGTTCATATGAAAATGCTATTTAATATTAACATAGCAAGTAAAGATTCTTCTAGGTAAAATGGTGATTGCATATTTATTTTATAAAATTTAATATGATGGTAGATACCATTGTGACCTTTTGAACATAAGAGAAAATTTTATGTTTTCTGATCTAAATAAGGATGTTGTGTATTAAAACTTACTCTATTTATGTAAAAGCCCACTTTGGGAGAAAGTCTCTTAAGAGAGGGGTGCCTTTCCTGTAGTCTTGGTTTCAAATGCAAGCACTTAATATTCTATGCTACTTTTAAGACAATTGGGAAACAGCCACCAGGATATGGTATCACTATACCCAAGTCACTTTAGTCACTTATAAAAAGCTCAAAAGTGTATTAGTTCTTCATATGGTTGGTCACATTTACAATAAAAGGTAATAGAAAGAAATGTTTTTCTAATGGTAATATAAATCAATGATTTCTCCAGTTAAAATTTCAGTGTTTATGTCAATGTGTACACTAAGCATTTTGAAAATACTTTTAAGTGTCATTTACATATGTAAGCAAATACTTTGTCTAATCAGTGAGCTTCCACTTCACTGATACAACATTTAAGCAAGAGTTTATTTTTGTGACGACATTAATCAAATCCCTTGAATAATGGCTTAGTGCCACTTAGGGATTTAAATCTACCATTTTTTTTTCTATTAGTTTTAACATACTTTTTACAAAAATATTTCAATTTAACAATGATTTGGCTTTTCTGATTATATTACTACAGAATGTGATTAAGATTCTTGATTAAAAATTAAAAACTTTTCCTGTGCACAAATTTCATTTCTATACCTTTAAAAGCACACAAATACAAATGGAATTATACCATACATACAATTCTACAGCATTTTTTCTACTTAGATGTATCTTGAACATCTTTCCATATTGGGACACATACCACCTTTTTAAAAACACTGCTTAGTGTTTACTTGCCTGGTTTCTTAATTCTTACATCCTAACATCTCTCATAATCAGTTACTTATTTTTATATGACAAGTAGTAGTCTTTTAAGGATTTGTAAATGTTTTTATAATTTAAAAAATAACGTTTCCCTTTTCAATAGGAGAATGACTTTATATCTAATTAGAATATTTTCTAATATTATACTTTAAACTTCAACTTTAGGAGAAGTAGCAGACAAATTTTCCAATTAGAAAAGGGGAAATTGCTTTGAATATATTCTTCATATGGTGAATTTCTGGTTGCAGGAAACCAGTTAATTTTATAAACATTTATTATTTGCTGACTTTGAGAGGTATACTGTGAGAGCATACTAAGAAAAATAAGACATTGTTCAGATTATCTCCCTCAATCTAGCAGCAATTGAAAAACAGCCCTGTTTTCATTTTCAAGATGAAATTGAAGCTCAGAGAGGTTAGGTAATTTACCCAAGTGTGTACACCATATCGTAAAGCTGGCCTTCAAATTATATCTGACCAACTCAAAAACATTACACTTAATCATTATAATTTTTAGTTCTCCAGCTGGAGATTAGAAAGTTATATATATATATATATATGTATATATATATATATATATATATATATATATATATATGTGTGTATATATATATATATATATATGTATATATTTTAATTGCACTTTAGGTTCTGGGGTACATGTGCAGAACATGCAGGATTGTTGCATAGGTAACTACATGGCAATGTGGTTTACTGCCTCCATCCCCCTATCACCTATATCTGGCATTTCTCCCCATGTTATCCCTCCCTAACCTCCCTACCTCCTGCTGTCCCTCCCCGTTCCCGCCCAACAGACCTGTGTGTGATGCTCCCCTCCCTGTGTCCATGTGTTCTCATTCTTCAAAACCCGCCTATGAGTGAGAACATGTGGTGTGTGGTTTTCTGTTCTTGTGTCAGTTTGCTGAGAGTGATGGTTTCCAGATTATCCATGTCCCTACAAAGGACACGAGAACTCAGCATTTTTTTATGGCTGCATAGTGTTCCATGGTGTATATGTGCCACATTTTCCTTGTCCAGTGTATCATTGATGGGCATTTGGGTTGGTTCCAGGTCTTTGCTATTGTAAACAGTGTTGAAGTGAACATACCTGTGCATGTGTCTTTATAATAGAACGATTTATAATGCTTTGGATATATACCCAGTAATGAGATTGCTGGATCAAATGGAATTTCCATTTCTGGGTCCTTGAGGAATCGCCACACTGTCTTCCACAATGGTTGAACTAATTTACATTCCTACCAACAGTGTAAAAGTGTTCCTATTTCTCCACATCCTCTCTAGCATCTGGTGTCTCCAGATTTTTCAATGATCACCATTCTAACTGGCATGAGATGGTATTTCAATGTAGTTTTGATTTGCATTTCTCTAATGACCAATGATGATGAGCACTTTTTCTTCTTGTAAATCTGTTTTAGTTCTTTGTAGAGTCTAGATATTAGCTCTTTGTCAGATGGATAGATTGCAAAAAATTTTTCCCATTCTCTTGGTTGCCGATTCACTCTAATGACTGTTTCTTTTGCTGTACAGAGGCTCTGGAGTTTAATTAGATCCCATTTGTCTATTTTGGCTTTTGTTGCCAATGCTTTTGATGTTTTAGTCATGAAGTCCTGGCCTATGCCAGTGTCCTAAATTGTTTTGCCTAGGTTTTTTTGTAGAGTTTTTATGGTGTTAGGTCTTTTGTTTAAGTCTTTAATCCATCTGGAGTTAATTTTAATGTAAGGTGTCAGGAAGGGGTCCAGTTTCTTCTTTCTGCACATGGCTAGCCAGTTTCCCCAACACCATTAACTAAAGAGGGAATTCTTTCCCCGTTGCTTGTTTTTGTCATGTTTGTCAAAGATCAGATGACTGTAGATGTGTCGTGTTGCCTTCGAGGCCTCTGTTCTGTTCCTTGGTTGTGTATCTCTGTTTTGGTACCAGTACCATGCTGTTTTGATTACTGTAGGCTTGTAGTATAGTTTGAAGTCAGATAGTGTGATGCCTCCAGCTTTGTTATTTCTGCTTAGATTGTCTTGGCTTTGCAGGTTCTCTTTTGGTTCCATATGAAGTTTAAGGTGGTTTTTTCCAGTTCTGTGAAGAGAGTCATAGGTAGCTTGATGGGGATAGTGCTGAATCTATAAATTACTTTGGGCAGTATGTCCATTTTCACAATATTGATTCTTTCTAACCATGAGCATGGAATGTTTTTCCATGTGTTTGTGTCCTCTCTTATTTCCTTAAGCAGTGGTTTATATTTCTCCTTGAAGAGGTCTTTTACATCTTTTGTTAGTTGTATTCCCAGGTATTTGATTCTCTTTGTAGCAATTACGAATGGCAGTTCATTCTGATTTGGCTGTCTTTAAGTCTGTTATTGGTGTATAGAAATGCTTATGATTTCTGCACACTTGCTTTGTACCCTGAGACTTCGCTGAAGTTGCTTATCGGTTTCAGGAGATTTTGGGCTGAGATCATCGCGTGTTGTGAATATACAATCATGTTGGCTGCAAATAGAGACAATTTGACTTCCTCCTTTCCTAATTGAATACCGTTTATTTCTCTTTCTTTCCTGATTGCTCTGGCTGCAACTTCCAATACTGTATTGAATAGGAGTGGTGAGAGAGGGCACCGTTGTCTATTGCCAGATTTCAAAGGGAGTGCTTCCAGCTTTTGCCCATTCCGTATGATGTTGGCTGTGGGTTTGTTGTAACAGCTTTTATTATTTTGAGATATTCTCCCTCCATAGCTAGTTTATTGAGGGTTTTTAGCATAAAGGGCTGTTGAATTTTGTCGAAGGCCTTCTCTGCATCTATTGAGATAATCGTGGTTTTTGTCTTTCGTTCTGTTTATTTGGTGAATTACGTTTATAGACTTGCATGTGTTGAACCAGCCTTGCATCCCCGGGATGAAGCCTACTTGATCGTGATGGATAAGCTTTTTGATGTGCTGTTGCAGTCGATTTGCCATTATTTTATTGAACTGTTTGCATCTGTGTTCATCATAGATATTGGCCTGAGTTTTCTTTTTTCGTTGAGTCTCTGCCAGGTTTTGGTATCAGGATGATGTTGGTCACATAAAATGATTTGGGAAGGATTCCCTCTTTTTGGATTGTTTGGAATAGTTTCAGAAGGAGTGGTACCAGGTCCTCTTTGTATTTCTGGTAGAATTTGGCTGTGAACCTATCTGGACCTGGACTTTTTTTGGTGGGTAGGCTATTAATTGCTGCCTCAACTTCACCCTTGTTATTGGTCTATTCAGGGTTTTGACTTCTTCCAGGTTTATGCTTGGGATGGTGCAGGTGTCCAGGAATTTATCAAATTTTCCAGGTTTACTGGTTTATGTGCGTATACTTGTTTGTAGTAAACTCTGATGGTAGCTTGTATTTCTGTGGAGTCTGTGGTGATATCCCCTTTATCAT
>NW_016108098.1:3898-8972 GCF_001604975.1 Cebus imitator | reverse complement strand
CCCTTGATTTTTTGATTTTTTTGATGGGTTTTTTGTGTCTCCGTCTATTCAGTTCTGCTCTGATCTTAGTTATTTCTTGTCTTTTGCTAGCTTTCGAGTTTTTTTGATCTTGCTCCTCTAGCTCTTTCAATTTTGACGATAGGGTGTCGATTTTAGATCTTCCCTTGCTTCTCATGTGGGCATTTATTGCTATATATTATCCTCTAGACACTGCTTTAAATGTGTCCCGGAGATTCCGGTATGTTTTGTCTTCATTCTCATTGGTTTCAAAGAATATCTTTATTTCTGCCTTCATTTCATTGTTTATCCAGTCAACATTCAAGAGCCAGTTGTTCAGTTTCCATGAAGTTGTGTGGTTCTGGGTTAATTTCTTAATCCTGAGTTCTAATTTGATTGCACTGTGGTGTGAAAGACTGTTTGTTGTGATTTCCATTCTTTTTCATTTGCTTAGGAGTGGTTTACTTCCAATTATGTGGTCAGTTTTAGAGTAGGTGCAATGCAGTGCTGAGAAGAATGTATATTCTGTGGATTTGGGGTGGAGAGTTCTGTAGATGTCTATTAGGTTTGCTTGGTCCAGATCTGAACTCGAGTCCTGGATATCCTTGTTAATTTCCTGTCTCATTGATCTGTCTAACTTTGACAGTGGAGTGTTAAAGTCTCCCACTATTATTGTGTGGGTAAGTCTCTTTGTAGGTCATTAGGAACTTGCTTTATGTATCTGGGTGCTCTTGTATTGGGTGTGTATATATTTAGGATCATTAGCTCTTCTTGTTGCATTGATCCTTTTACTATTATGTAATGCTCTTTTTTGTGTCTTTTGATATGTGTTGCTTTAAAGTATTTTATCAGAGACTAAGATTCCAACTCCTGCATATTTTTGCTCTCCGTTTGCTTGGTAAATCTTCCTCCATCCCTTTATTTTGAGCGTTTGTGTGTCCTTGCATTTGAGATGGGTTTCCTGGAAATAGCACACCAATGGGTTTTGACTTCTGATCCAATTTGCCAGTCTGTGTCTCTTGTTTGGGGCATTTAGAACATTTACGTTTAAGGTTAATATTGTTATGTGTGAATTTGATCCTGCCATTTTGATTTTAGCTGGTTGTTTTGCCCATTAGTTGACACAGTTACTTCATCATGTCGATGCTTTTTGTCATGTCGTACATTTTTGGAGTAGCTGGTATTTGTTGTTCCTTTCTGTGTTTAGTGCTTCTTTCAGGAGCTCTTATAAGGCCAGTCTGGTGATGAGGAAATCTCTCAGCAATTGCTTGTTTGTAAAGGATTTTATTTCTCCTTGGCTTATGAATCTTAGTTTGGCTGGATATGAAATTCTGGGTTGAAAGATTTTTTCTTTAAGGATGTTGAATATTGGCCCCCACTCTCTTCTGGCTTGTAGGGTTTCTGCCAAGAGATCCACTGTGAATCTGATGGGCTTCTCTTTGTGGGTAACCTGACCTTCCTCTCTTGCTGCCCTTAGCCTTGTTTCCTTCATTTCAACCCTGGTGAATCTGACGATTATGTGCCTTGGGGCTGCTCTTCTTGAGGAATATCTTTGTGGTGTTCTCTCTATTTCGTGGACTTGAATATTGGCCTGCCTTGCTAGATTGGGGAAGTGATCCTGGAAGATATCCTGAAGAGTGTTTTCCAGCTTGGATTCATTCTCTCCGTCACATTCAGGTACACCTATGAAATATAGATTAGGTCTTTTCACGTAATCCCATATTTCTTGGATGGTTTGTTCATTTCTTTTCTCTCTTTTTTCTCTAATCTTGCCTTCTTGTTTTCCTACATTGAGTTGCTCTTCAATCTCTGATATCCTTTCTTCGNTTGGATGGTTTGTTCATTTCTTTTCTCTCTTTTTTCTCTAATCTTGCCTTCTTGTTTTCCTACATTGAGTTGCTCTTCAATCTCTGATATCCTTTGTTTGATTCGGCTATTGAAACTGTGTATGCATTGCGAAGTTCTCGTGTTGTTTTTCAGCTCAATCAGGTCATTTATATTGTTCTGTAAGCTGTTTATTCTCCTTCGTGTTTCATCAAACCTTTTTTAAGTTTCTTGGTTTGTTTGCTTTGGCTTACCACATGTTCTTTTAGCTCAGAGAAGTTTGTATTGTTGGTGGTTTCACGGAGGTTGGTAGATTAAGAGACCAAATACACGAGGGGATATCCATGGTTAGAAGGACTGAAGAAATAGGATGTGCTATGTCCGATTAGTCATTCAATGTGCAAATGTACTATCAATGATTCTATGGGCTGTGCGATATCCGTAGTGACTATAATTGGGGCGTGGATTTGGGTTTAATGTGCCATGGTCCAATGTGGAATAATAGTTCTTGCTTATAAGCATGTTCTGTGGTATAATATGCACGTCTTGATTCTATGTGCTATGTATAGTTAAGCATTTGTAGTACTATGTATTATTCATGGGGATAAACAATAATGTACTAATTACATAGGGGGGAAAAAAATTGTGTATGCCTTTAGGGTACTTTATGGGTAAGCCATCAAATAATATATATAGATCTATTATTTTATTGTGTTCAGGGAGTAGTTTAATGTAGAATTTCAGCTTTGGGTGTTGATGGTAGAATTAAGTATTCTTTCCCTGATTGTCCTGGGGAGTTAGTGCGTCTCCTTTTCCGGCTTACAAGGCCGGGGTAATTGGATATACTACAAGGACGTTATCATTTAAGTAGCTTATTTTCAGTTAGGGCTGATAGAGGAATTAGAGTAATAATAAGGAAATAAGCAATAGATGTGGTTTGGCCAATGGCTTCAAAGGGATATTCTACTGGTTGACCTCCGATTCATGTAAGTGTAAGTAGATCGGCTGCTAGGGTTCGGAATAGGATTTGGGTAATTGGTCGGAATATTATACTTTGTTGTTTGGATATGTGAGTGGCAGGGATAATTGTTAGGATTATAATAGATAATAGAAGAGCTAGGACACCTCCTAGTTTATTTGGAATAGATCGTAAAATTGTGTATGCGAATAGAAAGTATCACTCTGGCTTAATATGGGGTGGAGTATTGAGGGGATTAGCTAGCGTGTAGTTATCTGGGTCAGTTAAAAGGTCGGGGGTAAATAGGGTTAGGCTTGTAAGGAGCAGGAGAAGAAGGGCTAACCCAAAAATATCTTTGGTTGTGTAGTAGGGATGGAATATAATTTTATTGGGGCTAGATGCTATTCCTGATGGATTACTTGAGCCTGTTTCATGCAGAAATAAAAGGTGAATAGTTGCTAGGGCTGTGATAATAAAAGGTAAAATAAAGTGAAAGGTAAAGAATCGTGTGAGGGTGGGTTTATCTACTGAGAAGCCACCTCAGATTCATTGTACAAGATTATGTCCGGTATAGGGGATGGCTGATAGAAGGTTTGTAATAACTGTGGCTCCTCAGAATGATATTTGGCCTCATGGTAAGACATAGCCTATAAAGGCTGTGGCTATTGTTATTAATAGTAGGATTGTACCAATATTTCAGGTGTTCAGAAAGAGAAAAGATCCGTAGTAGAGGCCCCGGCCGATGTGGAGAAATAAGCACACAAAAAATATGGAGGCACCATTGGCGTGTAGGAGGCGGATTATTCAACCGTAATTAATGTCTCGGGTAATATGTGCTACTGAGGAGAAGGCGGTTGAGGTGTCTGGTGTATAGTGTATAGCTAAGAATAGGCCTGTGGTAATTTGAATTATTAGGCAGGCGCCTAGAAGTGATCCGAAGTTTCATCAGGAGGAGATGTTGGATGGTGTGGGGAGATCAATAAATGAATTATTAATAATTTTTATTAATGGGTGTGTTTTGCGGGGAGAGGTCATTAGTATTCTTATAGTTGAAGTACAACGATGGTTTTTCATATCATTAGTCATGGTTATAACCCATGTGGGAATAATGATGTTTATTTTATTTTTACTAAGTATTATATTGGTAATAGGGTTTGTGGGGTTTTCTTCTAAACCTTCACCTATTTATGGGGGGTTGGTGTTAGTTTTTAGTGGTGCTGTGGGTTGTGTACTTATACTGTATCTTGGTGGATCTTATATAGGGCTTATAGTTTTTTTAATTTATTTGGGTGGTATAATGGTTGTTTTTGGTTATACTGCAGCAATAGCAGTTGATGAATATCCTGAGACATGGGTGTCGAGTGTTGATATTTTAGGAATACTTGTATTGGGCTTAACAATGGAGATAATGGTGGTATTATTGCTGGGGGGTAATCCTAATAAAACGGTGGAGATTGCTATTAATTATAATACTGTGGCAGGTTGAATGATTTATGAGGGTGAGGGGCCGGGTTTGATTCGTGAGGATCCTACAGGCGCTGCTGCTTTATATGATTATGGTGTTTGAGTTGTTTTAGTTACTTGTTGGGCGTTATTTATGGGTATACATATTGCAATTGAGTTAACTCGGGGAGGGGGTTAAATTGTAAGAAAAAGCGTTAGGATAGGTGGAATAAAGAAGGTAAAGAAGTAGAGTTTAATTAGGCCTTTTTGAACTGATGTGATTGTAGCTATTGAAATTTGTGTTTGTATTGTTATTTTTGGTATAGATTTTTCTAGTCAGAATAGGTCTAGTAAAGTGGAGGTGAAATTTTGACTTGTGGTCAGGTTTAAATGGGGGTTGAGGCGGTGAGTAGTAATTGAGTAGAAGCCTAGTATGTTAGAGAAGTAGTAAATTTTTACTGGGGTGTATAGTTTTATGTTGTTAGTTAAAGAGTTAAGTTCTATTGCTATAAGGAGTCCTAGGGTGGTTACACTTAGAACTGTAAGCTTAAGGTGGAAGGGTATGGTTATTTGGGGATATATAGTAGGGGGAATACAGTTAGAAATAAGAAACCCGGCAAGGATACTACCTACTGCTAGGCGACTAATTGGGTTTATTAGGAGATTGTTATTTTCGTTGATTAGGGTGGAAGTTGTAAAGCGAGGGTATCCTGTTAAGGTAAAAAACATAATGCGGCCACTGTATATTGCTGTAAGGGAAGTGGCTACGAGGGTAGTTGTAAGGGCTCAGGCGTTGGTATATGACGTGTTGATGGTTTCGATAATTAGATCTTTTGAGTAGAAACCTGTAAG
>NW_016108098.1:0-1225 GCF_001604975.1 Cebus imitator | reverse complement strand
TATAGCTTTGAAAAAGGCATGGGTACAGATGTGTAGAAAGGCTAAATGTGGCTGGTTAATGCCGACTGTTACTGTTATAAGGCCTAGTTGGCTTGAGGTTGAGAAGGCCACAATTTTTTTTATATCATTTTGTGTTAGAGCACAGATTGCTGTGAATAGGGTGGTAATGGCCCCTAGCGATAAGGTAAGTGTTTGGATAAGCAAGTTGTTTTCTATTAGGGGGTGAAAGCGGATAATTAGGAAAATACCTGCGACGACTATTGTACTGGAGTGAAGTAGTGCTGAAACTGGGGTGGGTCCTTCTATGGCGGAAGGAAGTCATGGGTGGAGACCAAATTGGGCTGATTTTCCTGTTGCTGCTAGGAGAAGGCTTATCAGGGGAAAAAAGTTTGTAGTAGGGTTAAGAATAAATATTTGCTGGAAATCTCATGAGTTGGAGTGTAAAAAAAATCATGCTATTGCTAGGATAAAGCCAATATCTCCAATGCGATTATATAAGATTGCTTGTAAGGCTGCTGTGTTAGCTTCTGTTCGGCCATATCACCAGCTAATTAGTAGAAAGGATATAATACCTATTCCTTCTCATCCGATAAATAGTTGGAATAGGTTATTAGCGGTAATTAAGATTAATATTGTGATGAGGAATATAAGTAAGTACTTGAGGAATTGATTAATATTTGGGTCTGAGTTTATATATCATATTGAGAATTCTACGATTGACCAGGTAACGAATAGTGCTACAGGCGTGAATATTATGGAGAAGAAGTCTAGTTTAAAGTTTAGTGATAGTTTGATAGTTTGGATTGTTACTCAATGTCAGTTTGAAATTATTGATTCTTGGTCTGTGAGAATAAATATTATTATAGACAAGGTGCTAGTAATAAGGGCATAAATAATGGCTAGTTTTACATAGTGTGGGTATAGGGGATTTTTGTTAGATTTAACTAGGGTAGTTATGATAGGTACTAGTAAGGGAATTAGTGTTATTAGAGTAATGGAAAAGTGCATTTTGCGTTTATTTGGAGTTGCACCAATATTTTTGGCTCCTAAGACCAATGGATAGCTACTATCCTTTAAAAGCTGAGAAGGCCAGGATATTAAGTCTGGAGGCAGGAGTTAGCAGTTCTTGCATACTTTCTCGGTAGTTAAGAAGTTGTAGTCTTCTATTATTAGATTCACAATCTAATGTTTTAATTAAACTATAGCTACATGGTATTAGGCCTAT
>NW_016108097.1:398755-399631 GCF_001604975.1 Cebus imitator | reverse complement strand
TAGGGATTGTAAATATGGGATGTGAACACTGGATTGAATCTGTACAGGATTCATGCATCCCTGGAAGGTGATTTTTGGAGGGACATAAATCTTGAGTGTGAACAAGTTTCTACTCTTTGTCTATTTCTCATGAAATATGAGTATAGCAGCAACAACAAAATAAATTAAGTTGAGGATTCTCATTAATTTGGGTTCATAAATTTGTCAAATTCTTACCATATTTTACTTTAAATCAAAGTGAATGAAATTAAATCTATATCCCCTAGTCTAATTCCCTTTAGTGAGACTGCATTCTTTCAACAGCTGTTAGAGAAACATTTTTTTGCTCACATATTTTCAAAGAGGTTTCTGGTGCTTACAACACACAGGCCATCATTTAAACTATAAGAATTCAGAAGCAGAAATTCTACTCACAATTGAACTTCACTGAGTTGGCTGACATGGTGTTTTAAATTCTAATTCTACTCTAGAGCAAACCCAGATTGAAAAGCTGAGGACAAGTCATATGTATTGTTTGTACTGGGAGGCTGCATCATTAGCAGAGTCTGTGATACACAATGGCAAGTTCTGTTTAAGATGTTTCTGCGAGGACGATCCAAGATGGCCGTTTAGGAACAGCTCAGGATTGCAGCTCCGATTGAAAGTGCAGAGCGTGAGTGGATGCCGCATTTTTATTGCCCACAGACTAGGAAATTCCCAGGCGGAGGAGCTCCACGGTCGCCAGCGCGGCTCTTTCGGCCAGCGCGGCCGGCGCTGCTGCTTTGCCCTGCGTGGCTGCTTTGTCGGTGCACCGGGGCCGCGGTTCTCCATACAAAATACACCGGTCCGGGTGCCCTTTTGGCTGGCTATTGGAGCCACGGGAAGTCGCCCATTCGC
>NW_016108097.1:377674-394440 GCF_001604975.1 Cebus imitator | reverse complement strand
GGGTGTTGAACAATGAGAACACATGGACACAGGGAGGGGAGCACTACACACTGGGGTCAGTTGGGGGGAAATAGGGGAGGGATGGTTGGGGGTGGGGAGCTGGGGGGAGACAGCAAGGGGATAGATGCCAGATGTAGGTGATGGGGAGGAAGGCAGCAAATCACACTGCCAGGTGTGTACCTATGCAACAATCTTGCATGTTCTTTACATGTACCCCAAAACCTAAAATGCAATAAAATAAATAAATTGGGAAGAAAAAAAAAAGAAATAAAAATGCAATAAAATTTTTTTAAAAAATCCTTTCTGCTAATTGGATTTTTTTTTCTTTTTACAGCTACAGGAGTTTTAGCCAATTCAGATGCCTTGTTCCCCAGAATTTGGAATATTCCTTTGGATTTGACCAAGTCAGGAAGAGATGGTCATACTTCATGGGAGAAAAGTGAAACAACAAAACCCCAAACATAAACAAAGAAAACAGATAGGCAAAAGAAACAACTGCACGATTCACATGATTACCGAGTGTTCTAATGGTAAGGAGAAATTAAATCAGCTGGTTGGTAATCTTCACTTTTAGTCATTAAGGAACATTTTTAAGATAAAACTCTAATTCAGCTACCTACCTGGAAATAATGCTCAGGCTGATGATCACTCTCTACCATCTTTGAGAAGTAGGAAAAAGCTCACACTCACCTTCCTTGTCAGAAGCGAGCTGAAACTCAAGAAAGGAGGTGCCCGCTCTCCATCATTATGGAAGCAAGAAAACTTGCCTTTTGAGTTGGAAGTGAGTAACCCTTCAGAAAAGAAATTGTACAGGAAAATCAACCTTAGATCTCAACCAAATTTTGGGAGATCAGGGACTCTCTAGAGGGGAGAAGCTCCCCAGCCTCCACAAATTATCCTATTGGTTTGAACAATGAAGATAGCCCAGGTTAATATTAAGCAATATTGAGATCTATCAAAGGTCAGGGCCACCTTTGTAATGTTTTTCTCTTCCTTTTAAAGTCTTTATTGGTATAAAATCTATTTTGTCAGAAACTAGGATTGCAACACCTGCTTTTTTCCGTTTTCCATTTGCTTAAGTGATTTTTCTCCATTCTTTTATATTGAGCCTATGTGTGGCACTGCATGTGTGATGGGTCTCTTAAAGACAGGATACACGAACGGGTCATGGTTCTTTATCCAGCTTGCCCTTCTGTGTCTTTCAATTGGAGCATTAGCCCATTTACATTTAAGGTTAGTAATGATATATGTGGATTTGATCCATGCTGTTGGCTGGTTATTTTGCAGACTTGTGTATGTGGTTGGTTTTTAGCATCACTGGTCTGTGTACTTCAGTGAGTTTTTGTAGTGGCTGGTGATGGTTTTTTCTTTCCACGGTGCTTCTTTCAGGAGCTCTTGTAAGGCAGGTCTGGCGGTAATGAATTCCCTCAGGATTTGCTTCTCTGAAAAGGATCTTATTTCTCCTTCATTTATGAAGCTTAGCTTGACTACACATAAAACTCTGGGTTGAAATTTTAAGAAGTTGAATATTGAGCCTCACAATCTCTTCTGGCTTGCAGGGTTCCAGCTGAGCTGTCCACTGTTAGTCTGATGGGTTTCCCTTTGGAGGTAACCTCACCTTTCTCCCTAGCTGACTTTAACATTTTTTCTTTCATTTTTGACCTCGGAGAATCTAATGATTATGTGTCTTGGAGATGATCTTCTCATGGCATATCTGACTGAGATTCTCTGGATTTCCTGAATTTGAATGTTGGCTTGTCTGGCTGGCTTGGGGATATTCTAATGATATTCTGAAATATGTTTTCCAAGTTGGTTCCATTCTCATCTCTTTCTGGTATATGAATCAGTCATAGATTTGATCTCTTTACATAATCCCATATTTCTCAGAGGTTTCGTTTATTTCTTTTCATTCTTTTTCCCCCATTCTTGTCTGCATGTTTTATTTCTGAAAGCCAGTTTTCAACTTTTGAGATTCTCTCCTTGCTTAGTTTATTCTGCTAGGTGGTCTTGCACATGAGATGGGGCTGGTCTGACCTCAGCACTCCTTAGTCTGCTTGCCTCTCCCAGGGCCCCAGCCTGGCCCACCTGCTTACAGGGCACTCTCAGGAGCCCACACACACTACAAGAATTTTCATAATACAATCACACCCAATCACCATGTGACTGCATTATGAAAATTCTTGTAGTGTGCTTTTCAGCTCTATCAGGTCAGCTATGTTCTTTATACTGGCTCTTTTGTCTGTTACCTCCTGCAATGTTTTACAATAATGTTTAGCTTCCTTGCATTGGATTACAATGTACTTCTTTCACTCAGTGAACTTTGTTTCTACCCATATTCTGAATTCTACTTGTATCATTTCAGACATCTCAGCCTCAGCCCAGTTCTGAACACTTGCTAGAGAGTGCAATCATTTGGAGGAAATAAGGTACACTGCATTTTTGAGTCTTCAGTGTTCTTGCACAGATTCTTTCTTATCTTTATGGGCTTATCAACCTTCAACCTTTGAGGATGCTGACCTTTAGACAGGGTATTTTTATTTTATTGTATTTCATGACCCTGACGGTTTGATTGTGGTGTAAGGTGTATTCAGCTTTGTTTCTGGAAGATTTTACAGGACTGACGTTCAGCTCCCAATTCCTAGACCATGTGCTTTAACTCTGAGGAACTTGTATTTGGCCCCAACTTTGTTCTCTGGCTCCTCCAGGTTTGGAGTCCACTGTACTGAGGGACCAAAGTGCTGCAGCTGCAGCAGAGTGCCTGTAACCCCGCGGGTGTTCACCCAGTGGTGAAGGCAAGACAGCTAAGATGAGGGCCAGGGAGCCCCTATTGTGTGCTGTTGTACTGGAGCTCTATTGGTTTGGGGTGGGGTGCTGGCCAGCACAGGCCTCAGTGCCTTCTGTGAGTCCGCCAAGCAACAGTGGTTGCTCAGGGTGTAAGAGGGTCCCTTTTTCTCTGTACAGCATTAGCTTAAGGGCAAGGTGCTGGAGGAGGTGGAGATTTTTTGTCCTGTGCCTGCCATGGCTCCATCTTCAATAGCAGTTGGCATGGGTTGGGGTGTGTGTTGCACTCCTCTGTGCTGGTAGGGCAAATATAGCAAAGTCTTGTATGAAGAAAGTCCCGTGTAAACACACACCAACAAAGTAATGTAGGAGGTTTCCATATAAAGAGCTGCAGTATGGACAGGCAATGTGCAAACTGGTATGTGCCTGTGGGGGTCACCTTGCTACAGCTCTACACTGGTCAGGCATGGTCCACTTGCACAGAAGCTATGGTGTAAGCAGGTGTGGCCAGGCTGGGGCCCTGGGAGAGGCAAGCAGACTAAGGAGTGCTGAGGTCAGACCAGCCCCATCTCATGTGCAAGACTGCCCAGCATAGATCAGGTCTGAGAGGAAAACTCTCTCTAAAGTGAAACCCCAGCACAGCACAGCTGCTCTACAAAGACATGGCCAGACTCCTTCTTAAAATAAGACCCCTTTTTTAAGAAGGAAACTCTCAGACCTGATCTATGCTGGACAATCTTGCACATGAGATGTGGCCACTCTGACCTCAGCACTCCTAAAGTGCTGGGGTAAAGTGATTCATAAGAGCAAGCTTAGAGAGACAGCTGTCCCTGCCCTCTGGGCTCCACATCAGCTGGACTACTCCTCCACCACTTTCCTTGTTTCCTGTGGGCTCTACCCCAGAGAGATGTGCGTTAGCGATTACTTAGTGCAATCAGCCCAGGATGAAGCGTCTGTGCTGTGGGCTCAGGCCAGGGTTCCCTGATGATGATGTGTATGGTACCCATGGGAGATGGAATGGTTTGCTCCTTGTCAACTTCAGCTTCTTGGAGGTACCAATATGGTACTTAGAGTCTTTGCTCCCTTGATATTCTGAGAATAGCAAGGACAGTTCCACTTCAGAGTCAGTGGCAGAGAGGATTTCAGTTGCTCCTGGAAGCTCTGTCCAGGGAATTGCTGAGTTGCTACTGGCTTAATGGCTCCAGTGGAATGTTGGCTGGAGATCCAGGCTGGGAGAACCTGCCCATCAAGGAGATATGGAAACCAGCACCCAAGTAACAGTCTGGCCACTTTTCCGTAGGGCTGCTGTGGTATGCTGGGGTCCACTACAGTCCCTACTTGCCTCGGAGTTTCCAATACCTAAGGATATCACTTTTGCCTTTGCAAAAAGGCAAAGATGATAGCCTGCCCCTTCCTCTGGGAGCTCTGTACCACCGAGGTACAAACTTGTTGCCAATCTAGACACACCTATAGGAGGTGGCTGGAGGCAAGTTGAGAAGTCATGCTTAGACAAAAGGAACAAGAACAGGGTCTTGCTTAAAAAAGAACTCTGGCCACATTTTTGCAGAGCAGCTATGCTGTTCTAGGGTTCACTTCAGCCCCTGGTTGCCTCAGGCACTCTGAAGCCCTAAGGCTGAAATGGCTGAGTCTCGCAAACAGCAAATATGACAATCTGGTCCTCCCCCTGGGAGTTCTGACCCAGGGAAGCCTGAAACCTCTTTCAGCCAGAGAACAGCAGTGAAGGTGGCTGGAGACACTGATTGAAAGGTTCCACCCAGTTATGAGAAATGTGGTCAGGGAATGACTTTAAAAAGACTCTGGCCATGTTTTTGTAGGGTGGCTTTGCTGTGCTGGGGTACCACTTCCACCCCTGGTCAGCTTGGGCTCTCCAAAGCCTGCAGGCCAGAACAGCTGGTTGCCCAAACTCAAAGGTGATGGGCTCCCTCTCCCCTCTGTGAGCTCTGACCCAGGAGGGGGCTCAAATCTCTGCTGACAGAGGAACACTGGTGGAGGTAGCTGCAGGTCCCATTTGGGAAGTCCCGTCCAGTGAGGAGGAACAGGATCAGGGGCCTGCCTTCAGAAGCAGTCTGGTCATGATTTGTTAAAGCAGCTGTGCTGTGCTGTGGGATCTCTTCTGTCCCTAGTCAGTTTGTGCTTTCCAAAGTCTGCGGGCTGGAATGGATGAGTCACCCAAACAAAAAAGACGGAGGCCTGCCCGATCTTTTCTCTCAGAGTTTACCTTGTATGATGGAGCTTAATTTTTAGGCTGTTAATTTTACTGTCAGCATTAGAGAGTTGTTCAGAAAGAATCTCACTGTTATCTTTTAGGTTAGACACATGAGAATTGATTGTCTCCTGTAAATAAACCCGTTCATGTCTTGTTCTCTGGAAAGAGGTCTCTTTCTGCTACCTGACTTTGGTCACCATCATGTAGGGCAGTAGCTAGTCTACCATGAGATGACTGAATTTCCGTTTCCAGCCTTTTCTTCTGATGTTTTTCATTCTTCATCTCAGAACTGAGCATTTTATTCTCAGTTGTCAAAATGATAAGCTGTTCGTTGTACTGAAATGCTACTTTCGCTAATGCTTCCTCAGTCAATTTTATAGCATTTAGAAGACTATCATTCTTTTCTTTCTCCCTTTCAATGTCTTCAAAATATTTCTTTTCCTTTAGCTGGTTCTGATGTTTTGTTGTGTCCAGTTCCAGTCTTAGCATGGCAAGTTCTTCTTGCAATATGCGATTTTCATGCAAGAGATCTTCGTCTTTCTTTTGGCTAAGAGAAATCTAAGCAAACAAAGGGAACTTTTAGTTAGCACTCAATAGAATGACATAATTTGTTCTGAAATTAAAGAGTAACCTGTATATTTGTATAATGAAAGAATTCCCATAGAGGATATTTAACTGGAAAAAACATTGGACAAAACTTCAAACCTAACAGAATGTGAATTCCCAAAAGTTTAAATATTTATTTCAAGATCATAGAAAATAAATCACTAGAGAATTTTTAAGAATCTCAAAATCGTAAAAGCCTTTCTCTGAGTTGTAAAAATCCCAGAGGCATAAAATATAAGATTAACACATTTGACTATATATTTTAAATTGTGTTTACACTCTGATAAGTGGATAGAAGCAATTTCTCAAAGTTCTTTAAGTTCCTTTCTCTGAAGAATGTTTTATCAATATTCTAATTTTCTAATGTTTGTATAGTCAGGCATAAGAATTACATTTTTTCATCCCTGTTAAATCTAAGCATTGTACACATCTGCACCTAAACACTGCACTTCTACATACAACACTAAACTCAACTAAAATAACAATACTTAAAAGGAAAGGTTTAAAAATATGCAAGATGCAGCATTTTCCCCAGGTCTTCTGATGCTACTTATAGTGATCCTCCACAAAATCATAGTTATTTCTATGGTATAAATATATAAATATAAAAGAAGTCTTTCATTTCAAAATATGAACAGTAAATATGTTAAAACTTATAGAGCTTTTCTTAGAACTCATGAGATTATTTGCCATTGCAATAACTTTTATTTCCTCTTTATAATGTTTAAAACAATAATTAGTGTTAAATAGAGGAAAATATACTAAACTATTTCTCTGGGAACAAAATACTTATCAATAAATTGTCACTAAATGTGTATTATGGCACATCACTGTTTCCAAAGCTCTTTGCATTGAAATGAGAAACCACTTGGAGTAAACTGTTACTCTCCTCAAAAGTAAGGATAGTGACATCCACCATATGGCCTCTGAACCAGCTATACATTTTCTACTTTCTTATCAGTGAAAATAATAAACTGACATTTCCATTACTATTTTAAGAAGATGAAATAAGGTCCAAAAACTAGAAAATCTGTTGTTAAATGTAAAACTTATTTTTGATAGTAAAAGTAACTTCAATTCTTATGAAAAATATCAAATGTTTCTCCTTTGGATAGAGGACATTGTGAATGTCACCACTAGACTGCTGCAGGTGAATGGAGTTGAATTAAGAACATGGCTTTATCCTATATATACATATATAGATACATGATAAAGGATATATACATATATATGTATGATTTAAAAATCCTTTATACTTTCCAAAATACATAGAGCTGGGGTTTCAAATATACACATATAAAAATATTTGAAAATGACTAAAGAAAATATCTCAGAATTAATTTTCTTTTCAGCCACTTCTATCTGCTTTTGATTATCAGTCAGAATCTCAGCTAGTAATATTCTACCATTCTGTTCTTCAGAAAGTTGCTTCTGGTTATCATTTTGTTCCTGCACAACCTAGAGATACAGTACATTTTTGGTTTAATAGGACTGAAAAAGAAAGTCTAAAAGAGCAGAACCTCTTTTATAAAACTGTTAAAAGAAAGTAGCCTCTTAAAAAACAAAAACTTTTAACCCTCAAGAATCATTCAAATTTTAATTGCATACATTACAGTCAAATTTCTCTAAGAGGAGAAACAGTTCTTACCTACAGAAAGATACAGTATTGCATAATAAAATTTCTGTCAAAATATTTAACACATTTCATTACAGTTTCAAAGCTGTTTAGCCTGTATTTTAACATCAAAATCCATAAATGAGCATGTATGTCAGTGATAGTTACTCAACTTATTTTCCATTTCTTCACTCTGAAAACACAGACTGAGCATCACAGACTGAAATGCCAAGGTTTACAAATACTGTAACTATAAATGTCATAGCACATTTTAAAAATTAGATAACACTTCTGGTGTGTTTTACATCTAAATAACATACCACATTAAATCAAAGGAACATTATAAGTAATATTGATGAAATATAAAATTGAAAATATAAAGTTTTTATCAGAAATTAATTTACCTGATCTGAATTCTTTCTTATTGTCCTCAATTCCATGGCTTGTGTTTGCAGAGTCTGTCTGTGTTGTCGGTTCATTTCAACTTCTTTTTCATATTCCTCTTGTTTGCTTTTTAACTCCTCTCTACCTTTTTTGTACAACATATCTGCATTCCTTTTCTTCTCTTCTTCTTGTTTTAAGGTCAATCTACAGTTAAATACAGTTATATTAAAAGTTGTTTTGTTAGAAAATAAAAAAGTTTATTTTGTGATCTAGCTCTTCCTGTATAGGTTTATTATTCAAATAAAATTTCTGTGTTTTTGACTATTTTTTTCTTTCTAGTTTTCATGCTTTTAATTTATTCCTTCACTCTCTCCCAAGGGATAAATACTTGAAACGTAAAGAGGAAAAAAAAACTCACCAATCTTGCTAATTGGTGAGTTTTTGTTATTAGTAACTCCGATAAACGTTATGGAAAAGGATATTAGAAATTATTCAGTAAAGTTACAAGTTGAAAATTACCTCTTTTTCACACAGTCATAGGAACTTCTCAATTAGGACAGATCATTTCAAATTAACTAATTAAAAAGAACACACTATTTACAAATAAACAAGTTTATAAATTCACTAGAAGAAATTTTAATTTTCATGAAATACTGCAAGTATCCCTAAAATGATTTACAGGGCAAGATGTCACCATCAGATGTCTTTAACACAATGTATATCTGCAGATTAATCCAAGACAAAGCAAAAGGGTCTCACATCTGTTAACCCAGCTGTCCCCAACCATGTTGGCACCAGGCATTGGTTCTGTGGAGGATAATTTTTCCATGGATCTGAGGTAGAGGGATGTTTCCAAAATGATTCAAGAACACTGCATTTATTGTGTACTTTACTTCTATTATTATTAATTATAATATACAATGAAATAATTATATAACTCACCATAATGTAGAATCAGTGGGAGCCATGAACTTGTTTTCCTGCAACTACATGGTCCCACCTGGGGTTGATGGGAGACAGTGACAGATCATCAGGCATTAGATTCTCATAAGGAGTGCACAACCTAGATCCCCTGCATGAGCAGCTTACAGCAGGGTAAAGTTACACTCCTAGGGCAATCTAATGCCACCACTGATCTGACAGGAGGAAGAGCTCAGGCAATAATGCAAGGGAAGAGAAGTGGCTGTAAACACTAACAAGCCTTTATTTCTCACCTGCCACTGACCTCCTGCTGTGTGGTCCAGTTCCTAACAGGCCAGGGATTGGTACTGGTCCATGGCCTGGGGATTGAGAGGCCCTGTGTTAACCCATACTATTTATATTTATTTTCTGGAAACAGTTTCCACTTACATTCTTGATACCTATCTACTTTATGAACAACTCAGAAATTCCTTTTGGAACAAGACATGCTCTAATATTTAAACAATGAAGAACAACATGTATTTTAATGTAGAACACAATTAATGTTAACTGGTATGNATCATTAATCACTTCCCATTTTACTTTTTATTTAATGAATACTAAGAATAAAACTGGGAATTCCTAGGCAAAGCAACTGGGCAAGAGAAATAAAAAGCACCCAAACTGGAAAAGAGGAAGTGAAACTATCTCTTCCCCAATGATATTGTCTAATACCTAGAAAACCATAAAAATTCCTACTAAACACTCCTAGATATATTTTTTTAGATGGAGTTTCCCTGTTGTTGCCCAGCCTAGATTGCAATGGTGTGATCTCGGCTCACTGCAACCTCCACCTCCTGGATTCAAGCAATTCTCCTGCCTCAGCCTCACTAGTAGCTGGAATTACAGGCACTCACCACCACACACAACTAATTTTGTATTTTTAGTAGAGACGGGGTTTCTCCATGTTGGTCAGGATGGTCTTCAACTCCTGACATCAGGTGATCCACCTGCCTCAGCCTCCCAAAGTTCTGGGATTACAGGCGTGAGCCATCATGCCTGGCCAACACCTCTAGGTTTGATAAATGAATTCAGTAAAGTCTCAGAAGTTACAAAATAAATGAATATCAATCAGTATCACCACTATACACCAACTACAACAAAGCTGAGAGTCATTTCAAGAACCCAATCCCTTTTACAATGGCTGCAAAAGTGTAAAATGCCTAGGAATATACTTAATGAGGGAGGTGAGTGACCTATATAAGGATAACTGGAAAACACCACTGAAGAAATAATAGATGACACAAATGAAAATACATCCCCTGTTGATGGACTGAAAGAACGGATATTTTAAAAATGACTAGAGTGCCCAAAGCAGTCTACAGATTCCATACAATTCCTAACAAAATACCAAGGTCATTCTTCATAGAATCATTTTAAAATGCTGACATTTATGTAGAGCCACGAAAGAGCCTGAATAACAACAGACATACCAAGCAAGAGGAACAAATATGTTGGCATCACATTACTCGACTTCAAATCATACTCTAAGTCTACAGTAACAAAAACGGCATGATACTGGTATAATAATAGTACACAGATCAATGGAATAGAATACTCAAGTCAGAAATAAAGCCACTTACAAGCAAATGGTCTTTGAGAAAGGATACACATTGTTCAACACCCGCCTATGAGTGAGAACATGTGGTGTTTGATTTTCTGCTCTTCTGCCAGTTTGCTGAGAATGATGGTTTCCAGGTTCATCCATGTCCCTACAAAGGACATGAACTCATCGTTTTTGATGGCTGCATAGTATTCCATGGTGTATATGTGCCACTTTTTCCCTATCCAGTCTACCATCTATGGGCATTTGGGTTGGTTCCAGGTGTTTGCTATTGTAAACAGTGCTGCAATGAATATGCGTGTGCATATGTCCTTATACTAGAACGATTTATAATCCTTTGGATATATACCCAGTAATGGGATTGCTGGGTCAAATGGAATTTCTATTTCTAGGTCCACACTGGGGTCTGTTTGGGGGAAATGGGGGAGGGACATTGGGGGTGGGGAGTTGGGGAGAGATAGCATGGGGAGAAATGCCAGATATAGGTGAAGGGGAGGAAGGCAGCAAATCACACTGCCATGTGTGTACCTATGCAACAATCTTGCATGTTCTTCACATGTACCCCAAAACCTAAAATGCAATTAAAAGAAAAAGAGAGAAAGGACACACAAAAATATGCTAGAGAAAGTACATGTTATTCAATAAATGGTGCTGAAAAAAAAAGATAGCCACATGTAAATGAATGAAACTGGATCTCTATCTCTAACCATATACAAAAATCAATTCAAGACAGATTAAAGGCCTAAACCTAAGACCTGAAAACACTGGCCTAGTCAAATAATTTATGGGGAAGACCCTAAAAGCAAATGCAACAAAATGAAAGTAAATAAGTAAGACCTAATTAAACTGAAAAGCTTCAGCACAGCAAAAGAAATGATCATCAGAGTAAACCAACAACCTATGGAATGAGAAAAAATATTTGCAAACTATGAATCTAACAGAGGACTAATATCCATAATCTACAAGAAACTCAAACCAATCAGCAGGAAAAACACAAATAATTCCATTAGAAAGTGGGCACATGACATGAATAGACATTTCTCAAAAGAAGATGTACAAATGGTGAACAAGCATTTAAAAACATGCTAAACATCACTTATGAGGGAAATGTAAAATGAAACAACAATGAGACATCACCTCATTGTAGCCAAACTGGCCATTATTAAAAATCAAAAAACAATAGATATTGGTGTGGCTGTGGCAAAAACAGAACAGTTATACACTGCTGGTAGGAATCCAAATTAGTACAAAATCTATGGAAAAGAGTACAGAGATTTCTCAAAGAACTAATAAAGGTACATCCTACCATTCTATCCAGCATTCTCATTTCTGGTTATCTACCCAAAATAAAATAAATTATTATATCAAAAAAACACCTGCATACATATGTTTACTGCAGCACAATTCACAATATGCAAAGATATGGAATCAAACAGTATCCATCAACTGGTGTCTAGAATAAAGAAAATGTGATACCTATACATATATGTATGTGTGTGTGTGTGTGTGTATACACACCCATACCACAGAATATTACTCAGCCATAAAGAAGAAGAATATAATGTTTTTTGCAGATACCTGGATAGTTAGAGGCCGTTATTCTAAGTAAAGTAACCCTGGAATGAAACAACAAATACCACATGCTCTCTTTTACAAGTGGGAGCTGTGATATGGGAATGTAAAGGCAAACAGAGTGGTGTAATGACATCAGAAACTCAGAAGAAGGAAGAATAGAAGAAAGATGAGCAATAAAAACTACCTATTGGGTGATGGGTACACTAAAATCCCAGGCTTCACCACTATACAATTCATCCACGCAAACATCCAGATTTCACCACTATACAATTCATCCATGTAACTTGTACCCCTAAAGCTGCTGAAATAAAAATAAATAAATTTAAACACAGAGTAAAAAGAAAAAAATTGTATAAAGTTTTTTTAAAGTATTCTGATTTGAGACAAATGGCCATTTCATGCTCTGTTGGTTGAACTGTAAATTAATACAAATATTATTTTTTAATTTTAATTTTTAATTTCTGGAGTACATGTGCAGAATGTGCAGGTTTGTTTCATAGGTAAACGTGCGCTATGGTGCTTTGCTGCATCTATCAATCCATCACCTAGGTATTAACCCCAGCATGTGTTAAATACAAATATTCCTGAGGACAATTTAGAAATATTGATCCAAGGCCTTTTTTAAAAAGTTTCCATATTTTAAATAAAAAAATTATATATTGAAAACTTTATTTAAAGTAATAATTCAAAATGTAGAAAATAATTTATAGAAAAGATGTTCTGGGCTGGGTGTAATGGCTCATGCCTTTAATCCCAATGCTTTGGAAGGCTCAGGCAGGACAATTGTTGGAGGTCAGGAGTTGGAGATCATCCTGGGCAACATAGTGAGACCTTGTCTTGATGAAGTTTAAAAAGTTAGCCAGGCATGCCAGTGTGTACCTATACTTCTAGCTACTTAAAAAACTGAGGCGAGATGATCCCTTGAGCCCAAAAGTTCAAAGCTGTAGTGAGCTATGATTGCACCACTGCACTCTAGCCTCAGTGACAGAGCAAAACCCTGTCTAATAATAACGTCTAATAATAGTGTCTAATAATGATAATGGTAATAATGATAACAATAATAAAAGATGTTCCTTGCAGCATTAATTCTAACACAAAAGAATTTAAAACTCCACATTCAATTTGTTAAATTATGAGATTTCTGTATGGCGGACTTCTATATACCCATTAAAATCATAAAATAAAAGAATATGCAATTATTATAAGAGTCATAATGAAGAATTTGTTATATTATTTCCAAGATTTTCATACTCCACAAGACCAAGACATTTTCTCCCGTTAAGCCCCAGAAAGTCAGCAATCAGAACAATTCTCACTTTTATCTTTGGTGTAAAATAAAAAGTTAAAATATTTTTTTAAACTAGAATACTGTATCATACCTCAAAGTGGAGAGTTCTTGCTCAAATTCACCTTTTTGATGCTGTAACTGTAATTTTGTTTCCTTTGCTTCAGATAGCTCCTTCTCTAGTACATCAATCATATTTTCCATTTGTTCAATTTCTACTGTAAGTTGTTCCCAGTGGTTATTTTGAAGTTCTAGTAAGTGTTCATCGGAAAGAACTGCATCCTGGATTTTTGACAGGCTAGCAAAATCTGCATTGGTGAAAACAAGGTAGAAATAAAACATATGAGTACTTTTTGGATATAAAGTCCTGTGCATTTTAACATTCACCCATCCATACACCAAACAAATGTGCACTGATTTCCTACCATGTGGAAGACATTATACTGAGCTCTGCAGATAAAACAATAGCTCTGCTCTTGTTTAGTTTTAAGTGTACTGAAGAACAAGGGCAATAAAAGTGAAATTACAAATTCACATAGATGCTGCAAGAAAACAGTTCTACTGTCACACAGAATTTGATATATACTGGGCTCAGGAAGATTTCCCTGGAAAAGAGATGGCTACGCTGAGTAATGAACGACGAGAAGGAAGCAGGTAAGTAAAAGATGCAGAAAAACATTCCAGCAAGTCTACGGAATGTGCTGAAGCTCTGCTGCAGTTCTGCTTCTGGCCACAATGGAGCAGCAGATACTGATTTACCTTCTTGTCTGAAACAAAGACAAAACAGACAAAATACATACTACAATGATTTTCAAGAACATGGACTTTAGGTAATGAAGACAATGATCCCTGTAAGACAGGAAACAAATGAAGTAAGCCTTACAAACACCCCAGCTCCCTAACTTGACAAAGTTTCCAGGCCATGATACCAGGAGAAAAAAAAGCTGAGGTAGAGTCCACCAGATTCCTTGACTTGGCACAATGAAGCTGAGAGTCTCAAAAAACCAAGGTAGACAGAAATCACAAAACAGAACACTGGAAAGATGACAACAGTACAGGAAAAGAACAATGGAGATCTGCAAAAATATCCCCTTGGGTATTTATCTAACAGAGTAATGAACACTACATGTGTGCTAGGAAACTACTTGAGACCAGGGGAATATTTCCTAAAAAATTAGAAGAAATAGTGCCTGTTGCTCACAATATACCAGGAAGAGTGTCCATTCCTATAACTGACACCAGAAAAATTTCACAAAGCAAAGAATAATGTTATCAGAAACACTTTACCTCAGGAGTGGAAAGTTAGACCAAATCATAATGCAAGATCAGAAAAATCAGGTTGTTTATAAGCAAGTCAACTGTGTCCACAAATAAATTTCAAGTAGAGGCATGGAAGGTATTTTTTGAAAGCAAACTGCACTAGTAGGAATTCAAATTAAAATGTTAGGACTAGGTCAGTTATGGTAGCTCTTACCTGTAATCCCAGCACTTTGGAAGGCTGAGGCAGGCAAATCACTTGAGGTCAGGAGTCCAAGACCAGCCTGACCAACACGATGAAACCCCCTCTCTAATAAAAATACAAAGAAATTAGCTGGGCATCATGGTAGACACCTGTAACCCCAGCTTCTCAGGAGGCTGAGACAGGAGCATTGCTTGAACCCGGGAGGCAGAAGTTGGAGTGAGTGGTGATGGATCTACTGCACTCCAACCTGGGCAACAGAGTGAAACTGGTCTCAAAAAAAAAGTCAGGACTGAAAACAATGCTGAGTGGAAGTAAATATAGACTAGATATCACAAAGAAGATTCAAAAATTTGAGATATCAGAGAACTATGAGAAAACTTTAAGCAATAATATATAAATCCCCAAAGAGAAAGGTAGAAAGACAAAACATAAAGATAAAATGGCCAGAAACTTTCTAAGCTTAATGAAAACTATAATCTCATGAATCTGGCTAGGAGAGAGGAAATGAAAGTATACTACTCTAGGAGAGTCGATCCAAGATGGCCGCTTAGGAACAGCTCAGGATTGCAGCTCCCAGTGAAAGCGCAGAGGGCGAGTGGATGCTGCATTTTTATTGCCCACAGACTAGGAAATTCCCAGGCAGAGGAGCTCCACGGGTAACCAGCACGACTGTTTCGGCCAGCGTGGCTGAGTCGGCCAGCGCCACTGCTTTGCCCCAGGCGGCTGCTTTGTCAGCACCCTGGTGCAGTGGTTTCCATACAAAATACACTGGCCCGGGTGCCCTTTTGGCTCGCGATTGGAGCCTCAGGAAGTCGCCCATTCATCTGTTTAAAAACGGGACTGAACAGGGAAACAGGACAGTACGTTCCACGGCAAAAAAAGCGCCACGAATCTCAGTGCCGCTGTTTAAGCCAGCGCAGTGAGTCGCCATGTGGGAAAACATACAGATCACGGTGCCTCTTCAACAGGCGACTGGAACACCAACTTAAAAAATAAAAAGACTCTGAGGCAGGGAGCCAGGTGATCAGGCTCGGCTGGTCGCACACCCACAAAAGAACAGCAATCAGAAACTCTCTGTATTGAGAGTTTCAGAGCAAGCACAGCTGAACCCAGAACGGTCCAGCTCTGTGGGGGAGGGGCGTCTGCCATTACCGAGGCACTCCAAAACTACGAAGGTAGTGAGCCAATGCTGAGGCAGCCTGCCGTTGCCAAGGCAACCCACCATTGCTGAGGAAGCCCGCCATTGCCAAGGCAACCCGCCACTACAGAGAGACTCCGCCTTAATGGAGGCGGGCCACCATTGCTGAGGCAGTTCTGACTACACCCATATAAACAGGAATGCAGGGAAGTTGACTGGGCAGCTGGGCGGACCCCACAGCAGCTCAGCAAAGCCTCTACAGGCAGACAGTGATGAGGCTGCCCCCTTGCTGGGCAGGGCAGCTCTGAAGGAAAAAAAAGAAGGCAGCAGCATAATGGAAACTCATAAATAAAGCCCTAACCCTGGGACAGAGCACCTGGGAACAAAAAGCGGTTTATGAGTTCTGCTGCAGCAGACCTAAATGTACCTGCCCAGCAGCTCTGAATGAACAACGGAGCTCATAGCTCAGCATTTGAGCTCCTATAAAGAACAGACTGTCTCCTCAAGCAGCTCCCTGACCTCTGTATATCCAAAGAGCCACCTAATACAGAAGAGATCAGACTGACACTTGGCGGGTATCCTCCTGGGACAAAGATAGCAGAAGAAGAAATTGGTAACAACCCTTACTGTTCTGCAGCTGCTGCAGGTGATCCCCAGGCAAGCAGGGCCTGGAATAGACCTCAGCAGATGTAAGCAGAGGGGCCAGACCGTCAGAAGGAAAATTAAGAAACAGAAATAACCTCATCATCAACAAACAGAACGTCCACTCAGAGACCCAATCTGAAAGCAAGCAACTACAAAGATGACAGGTAGACAGATCCATAAAGATGGGAAGAAACCAGCAAAAAAAGGATGAAAACACCCGAAACCAGAACACCTCTCCTCCTACAAGGGATCACAACTCCTCACCAGCAAGGGAACAAGGTTGGAGGGAGAACGAGTGTGATGAAATCACAGAACCAGACTTCAGAAGGTGGGTAGTAAGAAACTACTGTGAACTAAAAAAACATGTTCTAACCCAATGCAAAGAAACTAAGAACGTTGAAAAAAGATTTGACAAAATGCTAACGAGGATGGACAAAATAGAAAGGAATATAAGTGAATTGATGGAGCTGAAAAACGCAACACGAGAACTTTGTTAAGCATGTACAAGTGTCAAAGGCCAAATT
>NW_016108097.1:373932-375779 GCF_001604975.1 Cebus imitator | reverse complement strand
ACAGACCACTAGCCAGATTAATAAAAAAGAAAAGAGAGAATAACCAAATTGATGCAATAAAAAATGATAAAGGGGATATCACCACAGATTCCACAGAAATTCAAACCATCATCAGAGATTATTAGAAACAACTCTATGCACATAAACTAGTAAACCTGGAAGAAATGGATAAATTCCTGGACACTTGCCTCCTCCCAAGCCTACACCAGGAAGAAACCGAAACCCTGAACAGACCCATAACAAGGTCTGAAGTTGAGGCAGCAATTAAGAGCTTACCACCCAAAAAAAGCCCAGGTCCAGACAGGTTTACAGCTGAATTCTACCAGACATACAAAGAGGAGCTGGTACCATTCCTTCTGAAACTATCCCAAACGATACAAAAAGAGGGAATTCTTCCCAAATCATTTATGAGATCAACATCATCCTGATTCCAAAACCCGGCAGAGACACAACAAGAAAAGAAAGCTTCAGGCCAATATCCATAATGAACATAGTTGCAAAAATCTTCAATAAAATACTGACAAGCCGATTGCAACAGCACATCAAAAGGCTTATCCACCATGGTCAAGTAGGCTTCATCCCGGGGATGCAATGCTGGTTCAACATACGCAGGTCTATAAACATAATTCACCACATAAACAGAACCAAAGACAAAAACCACATGATTATCTCAATTGATGCAGAGAAGGCCTTTGACAAAATTCAACAGCCCTTTATGCTAAAAACCCTCAATAAGCTAGGTATTCATGGAACGTATCTCAAAATAACAAAAGCTATTTACAACAAACCAAAAGCCAATATCATACTGAATGGGCAAAAACTGGAATCATTCCCTTGAAATGTGGCACTAGACAAGGATGCCCTCTCTCACCACTCCTATTCAATATAGTACTAGAAGTTCTAGCCAGAGCAATCAGGCAAGAAAAAGAAATAAAGGGTATTCAAATAGGAAAGGAGGAAGTCAAATTGTCTCTATTTGCAGACGACATGATTATATATCTAGAAGATCCCATCGTCTCAGCACAAAATCTCCTGAAACTGAGAAGCAACTCCAGCAAAGTCTCAGGATACAAAATCACATGCATTCCTATACACCAATAACAGACTTAAAGAGAGCCAAAACAAGAATGAGCTGCCATTCACAATTGCCACAAAGAGAATAAAATACCTAGGAATACAACTAACAAGGAACGTAATGGACCTCTTCAAGGAGAACTACAAGCCACTGCTCAATGAAATAAGAGAGGACACAAACACATGGAGAAACATACCATGTTCATGGTTAGGAAGAATCAATATCGTGAAAATGGCCATACTGCACAAAACAATTTACAGATTCAATGCTATCCCCATCAAGCTACCAATGACTTTCTTCACAGAACAGGAAAAAACAACCTTAAACTTCATATGGAACCAAAAAGAGAGCCAACATAGCCAAGTCAATTCTAAGCAAAAAGAACAAAGCGGGAGGCATCACACTACCGGACTTCAAACTACACTACAAAGCTACAGTAATCAAAACAGCATGGTACTGGTACCAAAACAGAGATATAGACCAATGGAACAGAACAGAGGTCTCGGAGGCAACACAACATATCTACAACCATCTGATCTTTGATAAACCAGACCAAAACAAGCAATGGGGAATGGATTCCCCGTTTAATAAATGGTGTTGGGAAAACTGGCTAGCCATGTGCAGAAAGCAGAAACTGGACCTCCTCCTGACACATTACACTAAAATTAACTCCAGATGGATTAAAGACTTAAACATAAGACCTAACACCATAAAAACCCTAGAAGAAAATCTAGGCAAAACCATTCAGGACATAGGCATAGGCAAGGACTTC
>NW_016108097.1:368121-373027 GCF_001604975.1 Cebus imitator | reverse complement strand
CATGTTTTCACTCATAGGCGGGTGTTGAACAATGAGAACACATGGACACAGGGAGGGGAGCACTACATACTGGGGTCAGTTGGGGGGAAATAGGGGAGGGACCGTGGGGGTTAGGGAGTTGGGGAGAGATAGTATGGGGAGAGATGCCAGATGTAGGTGATGGGAGGAAGGCAGCAAATCACAGTCCCAGGTGTGTACCTATGCAACAACCGTGCATGTTCTTCACATGTACCCCAAAACCTAAAATGCAATAAAATAAATAAATGGAAAAAAAAAAGAAAGTATACTACTCTAATTTTCTTATGCCATATATGATATGATATGATATGATATAATATTGCCTGAAGGTGAGCTGTGATAAGTTAAAATCATACAGTACAAATTGTAATTCAACCACTCAGATAGCAAAAGAAGAGTTATAGCCAATAAGCCAATAAAAGAGAGAGAAAACTAAATCATAAAAGTTGGATTACTAATTGAAAAGAAAGCAGAAAAAGAAGGGAACAAAGAACAGCTGGAACTAATGAATATCAAACAGCATGATGACAGGTAAACTTAACTATTAATATATCAATAATCACATTATAAATAAAACTGGCCTTATAATCTAAATTAAAAGACAGATTGTCAAACTCTATAAAAAGCAAGATCCTACCTTCATGCTACCTATAAGAAACACATTTTATATGTAAAAATGCAAATTGGTTAAAAGAATGAAAAATATACACCACACAAACAATTGACAAAAGAAAGGTAAGCAGGAATGGTTACAGTAATACCAGTGTAGATTTCACAGCAAACAATATTACTAGCTATAAACAACATCATTTCATAATGAAAAAATGTTCAATTAATCAAGAACACATAATCCTAAAGGTTTATGTACCTATTAACATAACAGCATCAAAAACATAGGCAAAAAAAAAAACTGATAAAAGAAATCGACAAATTCGCAGGTAGAGTCTGAGATTTCAATATTGCTTACTCAGTACATGATAGAAAAAGGAGGTGGAAAATCAGCAAGATGACAGTATACCTGAAGAACACTATGTTTCTCACGTACCCTTTGAACACTTAGTAAAACAGGCCATATTCTAGGCCTTTATAAAGATACAATGTATCTTCATAAAGGAATTAAGTCAATGGATTTAAGTCATATGAAGTATGACCCCTGAGTACAAATGAATCAAATTGGAAATCAATAACAAAATATCTCATGAAAATACTCAAAAATTTGGAAACAAAGTAAAACACATCTAAATAACCCTAGGTCAAAGAGGTGATACAAAGAGAAATTAGAAACTATTTTGAACTGAATAAAAATGAAAATACTGGCTGGGCGCAGTGGCTCATGCCTGTAATCCCAGCACTTGGGAGGCCGAGGCAGGCAGATCATGAGGTCAGGAGTTTGAGACCAGCCTGACCAACATGGTGAAACCCCGTCTAAAAATATAAAAATTAGCCGGGCATGGTGGCACACACCTGTAGTCCTAGCTACTCAGGAGGCTGAGGCAGGAAAATTGCTTGAACCCAGGAGACAGAGATTGCAGTGAGTTGAGATTGTGCCACTGCACTCCAGCCTGGGTAACAGAGCAAGACTCTGTCTCAAAAAAAAAAGAAAAGAAAAGAAAAAAGAAAGAAAGAAAATACTACATGTCAGAATTTGTAGAATATAGCTACAACATACTTAAATAAAAAGTTAGCACTGAATGTCTATACTGGAAGACCCTCAAATCAATGGCCTTCACATCTAACTTAAGAAAGTATAAAAGAACACATTTCAAAAAGAGAGAGACAGAGAGCAAATTAAACCCAAAGGAAGCAGAGGAAATGAAATAACAAACATCTGCTATGATCTGAACATTTGTGTCCTCCCAAAACTCCTATGTTGAAACGTAATCACAGAGGTGATGTTATTAGAAACTGCAGCTTTGTGGAGGCAATTACCTCACAGAACCCAAGCCCTTATGAATGGCATTAGTGCCCTTTTCTAAGAGACTCCAGAGAGCTCATTCACCCCTTTTGCCATATGTAGCACACAGGGGAAAGAAGGAAACCTAGAAACCAAGAATTAGTCCCTCACCAGACACTAAGTATCCTGGCACTTGGATCGTGGACTTTGCAGCCTCCCAGAATGTAAAAAATCAGTTTCTGTTGTTTATAAGCTACCCAGTCTATGATGACATCAAAGATGAAACCAGTAAAACAGAGAAACAATAGGGAAAGTCAATAAAACCAAACATTTTGAGGAGGTCAATGAAAGTGACAAACCTCAATCTAGCCTGGCTGATCATACAAAAATAATAATAATAATAATAATAATAAAGAACAAATTACTAATTTCAGAAATATGTGGATTTTTTTTTTTTTGAAACAGAGTCTCGCTCTATTGCCCAGGTTGGAGTGCAATGGTACAATCTCCACTCATTGTAACCTCTACCTCCCGGATTCAAGTGATTCTCCTGCTTCAGCCTCCCGAGTAGCTGGGATTACAGGTGCCCACCACCATGCCCAGCTAAATTTTGCATTTCTACAAGAGATGGGGTCTCATGATGTTGGCCAGGCTGGTCTCAAAGTCCTCACCTCAGGTGATCCACCCGCCTTGGCCTCCCAAAGTGCTGGGATTACAGGTGTGAGCCACCGTGACCGGCCCAATGTGACATTTTTATAAATTCTACAGATATTAAAATAATAGCAAGATAGCAGTTTGAGTTTTATGTAACTAACAAAGACAACTTAGGTTAAATGGGCACAATCCTTGAAAAATAAAAATCACCAAAGCTCAATCAAGAAGAAATAGATAACCCAAATCGACCTATATCTACAAAAGAAAATATAGTTGAGAAAACTCCAAGCCCAGACAGCTATGCTGGTGAATTCTATCAAACATTTTAGGAAGACATAATATAAT
The DNA here is from genome assembly GCF_001604975.1 of Cebus imitator. Taxonomy (NCBI): domain Eukaryota; kingdom Metazoa; phylum Chordata; class Mammalia; order Primates; family Cebidae; genus Cebus; species Cebus imitator. The sequence continues at coordinate 370,116 of NW_016108097.1, read as the reverse complement.
TTTACACAAACTTTCCCCACAAATATAAAGAGGAAAAATACAACACAACTTATTGTACAATGCTAGTATTACCCTGAACCAAATGATATTACAAAAAAGAAAATTCCTTCATGAATGTTGACAAAAAATTTAACCAGTTTTTGAAGCAACCAAGATATCCTGCAATAGGTGAATGAACAACCTCTGGTACAGTCATACAATGAACTACTATTCAATGCTAACAGAAATGAGGTATCAGGTCATGAGAAGATGTGATGGAAACATAAATGCATGTTACTAAGTGAAAGATGCCAATCTGAAAGCTATGCACTGCATGATTTCGACTATATGACATCCTCAAAAAGGCAACACTATGGATACAGTAAAAAGATCAGTGGTTACCTGCGGTTAAGGAGGGCAAGAAAGGGCAGATAGGTGAAACACAAAGGAGTTTTAGAGCCGTAAAAATACTTTGTACAATACTATAATGATGAATATATGTCCTTTCCAAACCTACACCAAGAGTGCACACTAATATAAACTATGAACTTTGGATGATTCTGACATGCCATTTTGGTTCATCAATCATATATTGTACCACCCTAGTGAGTGATACTGGTAATGGGGGAGGCTATCCATGTCTGGGGACAGGAAATAGACAGTCTCTGTACCTTACTCTCAACACTGCTGTGAACCTACAACTACATTAAAATAGTCTTTTAAAAATACCTAAACAAAATTTTGGCAAACTGAATACAAATAAATATAGGGTCATTGTTGCCCAGGTTGGTCTCAAACTCTGGCTTCAAGCAATCCTACTGCCTTGACCTCCCAAAGTGCTGAAACTACCAGCGTCTGGCCCCAGTGATATACTTTTTAAAAGCCTACATCCTATGCAAATGGGATTTATTCTAAAATGCAAGATTTGTTTAACATTAAAATATCAGTTATTTCCCTCATTAAAAAACTAAAAGAGAAGAGCCATATGATTATCTCAGTGGATAAAGGGCATTTGATAAAATTCAACTTCATTCTTGATTTAAAAAAAAAAAAACTCTCAGCAACCTAAGAATACAAACAAACTTCATCAGTGTGACACCATGAATCTATGATAAACCTACAACTAACATCCATCACCAAGACAAACTGAATGCTTTCCCCATATCAGCAACAACATAGGAATGTCTGCAATTCAAACTTTAGTAAGTGTTGCGCTAAAGATTCTAGCCAGTGCTATCAGACAAGAAAAAGAAATAAAAGGTATCCAGGTTGGAAAGAAGAAGTAAAACTGTCTTTGTTCACAACCATGATCACATAATAGGGGCAGATAAACTACAACCTGTGGGCCAGCTTCTTCTTTTTGTAAATAATGTTTCATAGGAACACAGCTGTGTTCATTAATGTATGTATCCTCCCTGGCTGCTCTCAGACTACAATGGCAGAGTTAACTAACTGTAACAGAGACTATTTTGTCACAAGTCTGAAAGATTTCCTATCTTTAGTAAAACAGTAGTTTAAGAATAAAAAGATTTGATAATCTTTCTTGTGTGTATAAAATCTGATCAAATCTTCCAAAGAAGGTACTAGAACTAATAAGTAAGTTTAGGAAGGTTGGAGGATACAAAAGTCAACATACAAAAATCAGCTGTATTTTCATATACTAGCTACAAACAACCTGAAATTTTTAAAAATATCATTTATAATTTCATTTAAAAATGAGACACCAATGAATCAGATAAAATATGGAAACATCAAGGCTGGGAGCAGTGGCTTACAACTGTAATCTCAGCACTTTGAGAAGCCAAGCTGGGAGGATCACCTGAGGTCAGGAGTTTAAGACCAGCCTGGCCAACACGATGAAACCCCATCTCTACTAAAAATACAAAAATTAGCTGGGTACAGTGGCTCATGCCTATAATCCCAGCTATTCAGGAGGCTGAGGTAGGAGAATCACTTGAACCCCAGGAGCAGAGGTTGCAGTGAGCCGAGATCACATCACTGTACTCCAGCCTGGGT
>NW_016108097.1:346764-367876 GCF_001604975.1 Cebus imitator | reverse complement strand
AAGGAAGGAAGGAAGGAAGGAAGGAAGGAAGGAAGGAAGGAAGGAAGGAAGGAAAACACATATTTAAAAAACTACAAAATATTACTGAGAAAATTAAATTTGACCTATATAAATAGAAACAATTTCATGGGAGTGGAAAAATGCATTATCATTAGAACATCAATCCTCTCCCAATTAATGTACACATTCAACACAAACTCAGTCTAATTCCCAGAAGGACAGCAGGCTTTTAAAAATATTAACAATCTGATTCTAAAACTCATATGGAAATACAAAAGACAGCATAGTCAAAATAACCCTTAAAAAAGAAGAAAACTGAAGGGCTGATGTCAAATTTTAATATAAATTTGCAGTAATCAAAACAGTGTGATACTGTTACAGGGAAAGTATCTCTCAAAGTGTCTGGTATCAAAAGTATTTTTGGTTTTGGAATATTTGCACATATATGAGATATCTCAAGGATGGAACCCAAGTCTAAACCAAAATAACTTACATTGCATACACCTTATATGCAGAGCTTACAGGTAAATTTGTGGAATACTTTTAATAAATTTGCAAATAAAAATTTGTGTACCTGACGTCTAGTGTAAAATTTTCTACTTGTGATATCATGTTGGCACACAAAAAGTTTTGGATTTTGGAGAATTTCTGATTTTGGATTAGGGATGCTAGACCTACATGAAAAAAGCCAGATAGAGGCAGTCCCCAATTTAAGATGATTCTACATAGAATGTTTCAAATGTATGATGGGTTTATTGGGGTATTAAGTGGATTTTCAACTTATGATTGGTTTATCAGCTAAACTCTGGAAGAATATGTAGACCAATGGAACACACACACAGTCCAGAAATACACCCACAAATATACAGCCAACTTATTTTTCACAAAGGCACAATAGCAGTGTCATGGAGAAAGGACAGCCTTTTCAACATATGCTGCTGGAACAATTAGATATCCACATCCATAAAATGAACTTACATCCACACCTCACTCCATATGCAAAAGTGTACACAAAGTGGATTGCAGATCTAAATGAAAAACCTAAAACTATAACAATTCTTCAAGAAAGCAGAGAAGAAAACCTTTGAAGCCTTGTGCTGGACAAAGATTTTTTAGATATGAGACACAAAGCAAAATCCATAATTAAACAAACAGATGTATCAGACTTCATCAAAATGAAAAAACCAATATATTATTAACAAAAAGTCAAGCCACAAACTGGGAAAAATCATTCCAAAGAGCATAATTAATAAAGAAATAATATCCAGAATCTATTTTTAAAAACCTCTTAAAACTCAACAACTAAGAATAAAAACTATCTAATTTTTAAATCTTTATAAGCTATCCAAATTGGAAAAGATGAGTCACTAAAGAAGATATACAGGTGGCAAATAAGCACATGCAAAGATGTTCAGCAGTCTTTGTCCTTAGGATAATGCATATTCACACCATAATGACACACACAACATGTACCCATTAGAATGGCTAAAACTAAAAACTAATTAGCAGTACGAACAGCTTGTAATGATATGGAACAATGAGAATTGCCAAATACTGCTGATAGTAATGGAAAACAGTACAAATACTTAAACATTTAGTAGTTTCTTAATAAGGGAACACAAAGGGACAGGAAGAAACTTTTATGGATGATGGGTTTGTTACTGCTCTTGATTATGGTGATGCTTTCAAGTGTGCATACATATGCCAAAACTTATCAAACTGTACATTTACATACATGCAGTCTATTACATACCAGTTATACCTCACTAAAGCTATCAATTGCAGGAATAAACATCTAAGACAATGGCTAGGACACAGAGAAAAAAAGGTATTACAAGATGCAGGAGAGAGCTAGAGCATTCAAATCTTAACCTTATAGCAATGGGATGTGGTAAGCTGAGTTATGAGCAAGAGACAACATCAGATCTGAATTTTTAAAAATTAATAATTATAGTTTCAGAGTAGACCATGGTCTCCAGAAGTAGGGTAGCAGGGAAAACAGTTCTAAGGTTATTGCAGTATTCCAAGTGGGAGAGAATGGTAACCTGATCTGAAAGGGAGGCATAGGAGAGAAGCAGAGTCAACAAAAAGGCTGAGACTGCCCTTCACACTGAGAAAGGTACAAGAGAGTTGTCATAGCTCTTTGGTAGACAATATACATTATTTCTCAGTCTATTTTAACATTAAACATATTTCTGAGATGATCAACATTATCACACATCAGTGCTCTACGATGCAATGCTAAGCAATGTGTGTGACTATTACTGTAGGATACATACAGGGCCTTCCACTTATGTAATACTCATACCATTAAAATCCATGTCGAGTTCTTCATTGAGCAACATATAAGTCACATAATTAGAGTAAAGCCAATCATAATCCTCTGAGGCTACTTCCGATGGCCAACTTATGTCATCAAGATCATCCACTGAATGTATTGGGCTTTTGACCTGTAAGATAAATAATACTGCTTCAAATGTCCTCAAAATATTTATATAATATACTAGATGTAAAGAAGTGGTATTTATTCATCTTTTTATATGAGCAAAACCACAGGCACTTCTTTTTGTTTTTTTCTCTAAGACAGAGAGTCTCACTCTGTCGCCAAGCTGGAGTCCAATGGTGCAGTCTCAGCTCACTGCAACCTCCGCCTCCTGGATTCAAGTGATTCTCCTGCCTCAGCCTCCTGAGTAGCTGGGATTACAGACATGCACCACGACACCCAGCTAATTCTTGTATTTTTAGTAAAGAAGGGTTTTCACCATGTTGGCCAGGATGCTCTCAATCTCCTGACCTTGTGACCCACCCGCCTCAGACTCCCAAAGTGCTGGCTGACAGGTGTGAGCCACTGCACCCAGCCCAAGGCACTTTTATAACAACAGATTTTTCTTAAAAGGCCATTATCAATGGCCACTGTTCCTTAAGCCCTTTTTCTTCTAACTAAATGTCTTTATAACAAAAGATTCTTACTTTACCTTTTGTAATGTGTTTTTCTGACAATAATATTTTAGATAACTTGCTTTTAACAGTACCTTGTTGTTTTCATTAGATTTCTCTTCAGGCCTGAAAAAAGAAACAATTCCTTTTAGCCAAATAGCAAATACATAAAATAAAAAGAATGTCCAAAACTAGTGTTATTATATAAAATCTCTGCATTTATAAGTTATTCCTTCTATTCATTAAGTTTTCAGGTCATTTTTAAGAGGTAATGTAAATATAATTATTTTCACAAGGAGAAATAAACTACAAACAGAAAGAGTAACATTAAATGAGAAAAAAATATGGTAATAATATCATTACAAAGAATTAAATTTAGATCAAGCTTTCCGACAGTCAAGGCAAAAGAAAAAATATGTTACTTGTATCATGTGATAGAAAGAAATACACCAGGACTTCTCATTGTTGTCCTTTTCAATAAAAACAAGCTTTTACTGGCACTAAATCCTATCTGGAAAACTACTTTTGTTCTTACATGAGAGGAACCCTTTTTTAATGATAATATTTTTTTCAGGACTTACACAGGCACTACGCATCATTCTAAGTACTGTGTATGTGTCAAGCTCATTTTAGTGATCATAACAACTCTGTGAGGTAGGTAATATATTAGGGACTCTATAAAAGGAGAAACTAGGCACAGAAAGACCATATAAATGTCCCCAGCCCATTGAGCTAGTCAGTAGTTGACAGAGCATTGAAATCCAAGAATTCTGCCTCCAAAACATGTGTTTTCCAATATGCTGTGAAAGTAATATTTATTTTCAAGTGTTTTTAAGAGATATGATAGCAGATTGAATCCATATTATCATTCTATTTTTGGCTATAATTATAACTAATAATTTCTGAATCTTGCATTTTGTTAAAAAAAAGACTATACAGAGGCAAATTTGGAAACCTACTAATTTCAGAAAACTAAAAACTTATTTTTTAACAGAAATTCATCAATGACATTCATTCATCACTTCAACTGTTTATTCATGCATTCAACAAATACTCATTGAGCATACAATACATGCTGATGACACTATTGGCACAGGGAAACATGGCTTTGACAGTTTAGAACTTTATAATCCGGAATTAATAACCTGTGATAGTGTCAATAGTTTGCTTTTCTCAAATTCATGAACAAAATCCTTCCCTACTCCCCAGAATCTAAACAGCTATAAAGTTCATACACCTGGCCAGGCATTTGGGTTGCTTCCAAGTCTTTGCTATTGCAAATAGCACTTTAGGAGGCCGAAGCAGGCGGGCTGCCTGAGCTCAGGAGTTCACAACAAGCCTGGGCAACATGGTGAAATCTCCACTCTATTAAACTACAAAAAAGTAGTCAGGTGCCTGCTGGTAGTCTTGGCTACTTGGGAAGCTAAGGTGGGAAAAATTCTTGAACCCAGAAGGCAGAGGTTGCAGTGAGCTGAGATCACACCATTGCACTCCAGCATGAGTGACAGAGTGAGATTTCATCTCAAAAAGAAAAAAAGTTCACACACCTGACATTTTGTAGTAAGTACCTCAGCAAATCATAGCTATTCATGATGCTACTCTCAAAGGTACTGCAATATGTACAATTATGAGGGAACAATTAAATTCTATTCAACATGGCCTAAGTATGTGGATGTGTATTATAATTATTTTAAATATCTGTGTGTGATAGTTTAAGTTTTAGGTCATCATCTGCGTATTCAATTACACCAATATGTTACATTTCTGAAGCAATTCTGAAAAAGCAACTCTAACCATAAAACTATGCATGAATAGAAGTTCTAAGGACAATTAGTTTGCTAAACATCCATAAAAGATAATAAATCAAGCTGTCTAATGCTTAAACATGCAACCAAGCAAACAAAATTACATTTCATAAACATTTTCTTCTTATATAGATCATTCCTAACAGTAAAGAAACATACTCTAAAATTTATGTTTTGAAATACAAAAAGAGAGAAAACTCCCTCAATTCCCACATTCTTCTTCAATTATTGCCATTTTTCTATTGTTTTTCCCAGTAGAGTTTCTCTCAAGAGTTGTCTATGTTCATCCACTACAGAGTTCCATAGGTACCATCTATTGAAACTGCTCCTAGTCAAAGTCATTAATCCTTATTGTCATCAGTCTTTCAACAGCACTGATATAGTTGAGTATTTCTAGCTTTAGGAGACTATATTATTCTATTTCCAGGAAAAGTAATCAGTGTTAACATTCCTTCCTAGAGATTTCTTTTCTTTTCTAACTTCGGGGACACATGTGCAGAACCTGCAGGTTTGTTACATAGGTATACATGTGCCATGGTGGTTTGCTGCACCTATCAACCCGTCATCTAGGTTTAAGTCTTGCAGGCTGAATGCATTAGATATTTGTCCTAATGCTCTCCCTCCCTGTGCCCTCCAACCCCCAACAGGCCCCTGTGTGTGACTGGCATGTGCTGCATCCCACACTGCACAAGGGTTCAAAGACCTAAGAGGGAACAGCAGGAGATAAAGAAAGACGTACAGACAGACATATATAAAGCTGGGCCAGGTGGTCCGAAAAGCTGATGATGTCAGTCTCTTCAGCCCCAACCTGCCTCGGAGTACTTTATATGTTCACAAAGCACATAGCAGAGGGATGGTGCAGTTACTTAGAACAGCCTGTGGTTATAACTCATACTTCAGTTAACATACTTCAGCTAACAACTATTTTGCAGCAAGGTCAGTGAGAGCTAGTTATCTTTTTCTAAGCCTCTCTGCTCTTCTCCGAGACATACAAATTCCCCTACTCTGGTTTCACTTCTCTGGAGTTCACTGAAAGTTTATAGCAGCCTTGCTGCTGATTCCCCCAGAGAGGGTGGGCTACTCTGGCTGTCTACATGTGACGTTCCCCTCCCTGTGTCCACGTGTTCTTATTGTTCAACTCCCACTTATGAGTTAGAACATGCAGTGTTTGGTTTTCTGTTCCTGTGTTAGTTTGCTAAGAATGATGGTTTCCAGCTTCATCCATGTCCCTGCAAAGGACATGAACTCATTCTTTTTTATGGCTGCACAGTATTCCATGGTGTATATGTGTCACATTTTCTTTACCCAGTCTATCATTGATGAGCATTTGGGTTGGTTCCAAGTCTTTGCTATTGTAAATAGTGCTGCAATAAACATAGGTATGCATGTGTCTTTATGGTATAATGATTTATAACCCTTTGGGTATATACCCAGTAATGGGATTGCTGGGTCAAATGGTATTTCTGGTTTTAGATCCTTGAGGAATTACCACACTGTCTTCCACAATAGTTGAACTAATTCACAATCCCAACAACAGTATAAAAGCATTCCTGTTTCTCCACAGTCTTGCCAGCATCTGTTGTTTCCTGACTTTTTAATGATTGCTATTTTAACTAGCCTGAGATGGTATCTCATTGTGGCTTTGATTTGCATTTCTTTAATGATCAGTGATGATGAGGTTTTTTAATACGTTTTTTGGCCATGTAAATGCCTTCTTTTGAGAAGTGTCTGTTCATATCCTTTGCCCACTTTTGACGGGGTATTCCTGGAGATTCTTATAAAGGACTTACATATTTTACCTTCTTTGATCCTCATCTATTTAACTTAAACTGCTGTCATCATTTACTTGTAGCAGAGCATGAGTTAGTAAATTGACCTTCTCAAACATGGGTGTAACCACAGATTATTTTGAGTTCCTTTTTTTTATTTGGATGTTTCTTTACTTTCTTCATATGCAAGGCAAAGCCACTACTTTAAAAACTATAAAAAGCCAATGTTTTATAATACTCTAATGACAATGAACAAAAAAAACCACAATTTTTGTAAACCTCCAACTCTTTTCCATCTCAATTCACTGATTAATTTTAAAAATGTTTATGAAGTACAAATAACATAAAAAGAAATATGCATTCCCTGACTCAAAAAAAGGTAATACGCAATAATGATACAATGTGTTATATAAGACTTCATACATAAAAAGTTGTATTTTAGCATGCAGGCTAACGCCTTCCTTTAAAAGAAGCAAAATATAAGAGAAGCCCACTAATAAAAACAGTGAGAGAAAACCATTCCAGTTAGAGAACAGGATGTGAGCACAGAAATTAAGCACATGAAGTCTAGAAGTGTATTAGGAACTTGAAAAAAAAAGTATAAAATACTTGAAAGATAAGAATAGAAGGTGAATGCTACATGACACTTGAATGCTACATTAAAAAGCTGGAGTCCACCAAATACAAGCAATGACTGTTAAACATGAAAGTCATAATTAGATTTGGGCTATATTTCTGTTTCTATTACTCAATATAATAAAGTTTACCTCTAAATGAAGTTTTGAAAATAGCTGTGGCACACATAACATGAAAGATGAAATCAGGAAAATGTCTTGAGGGAGTATGTATTAGTCCATTTTCACACTGCTATTAAGAAATACTGAAGAGTGGGTAATTCATAAAGGCTAAGCTACACTTTGGCCCCTTTTAGCCACAGCTGGACCTGCAGCAGCCTAACACAGGGCACCAAGTCCCGAGGCTGCACATAGTAGCAAGGGCCTTGGTCCAGCCCATGAAACCATTCTTTCCTTTCAGGCCTCCAGGCCTGTGATGGGAGTGGCTGCCAAAAACTCTATGACATGCCCTGGAGACACTTTTCTCATTGTCATGGTGATTAACATTCCACTACTCATTACTTATGCAAATTTCTACAGCCAGCCTGCATTCCTTCCCAGAAAATGAACTATTTTTCTGTTCCACCCCAAAGTCAGGCTATAAATTTTCCAAATGTATGCTCTGCTTTCTTTTTAAACATAAGTTCCAACTTAAAACCATCTCTTTGTGAATTCATAAAACTGAATGCTTTCAGAATCAACCAGTTCATCTCTTGGAATGCTTTGCTGCTTAGGAATTTCCACCAAATACCCTGAATCATCTCTGTCAAGTTCAAAATTTCACAGATTTCTAGGGCAGGGGAAAATGCTGGGAGTTTCTTTGCTAAAACATGCAAGATTCACCTTTGTTCCAGTTCCCAAAAAGTTCCTAATCGCCATCTAAGACCACCTCAGCCTGGACTTCATTGTCCATGTCACTATCAGTATTTTGGTAAAAAACCATTCAACAAGTCTGCAGGAAGTTCCAAACTTTCCCACATCTTCCTGTCTTCCTTTGAGTCCTCCAAACTGTTACAACCTCTGTCTGTTACTTGGTTCCAAAGTTGCTTCCACATTTTTCAGGTTATCTTTATAGCAGTATCCCACTATCCCTGGTACCAATTCTCTGTATTAGTCCATTTTCACACTGCTATAAAGACATACCTGAGACTGGGTAATTCACATAGGAAAGAGTCTTAATTGATTCACAGTTACACCTGGCTAGGGAGGCCTCAGGAAACATAATCATGATGGAAGGGGAAGGGGAAGCAGACACCTTCTTCAAAAGGTGGCAGGAGAGAGAGAGACGTGAAGGGGAAAGAGCCCCTTATGAAACTATCAGCTCTTGTGAAAACTCACTATCATGAGAACAGCATGGGGGAAGCTGACACCATGACCCAATCGCCTTCCACCAGGTCTTTCTCTCAACACCTGGGAATTAAATTTTACATGAGATTTGGGTGGGGATACAAAGCCAAACTATATCAGGGAGTATCCTTACTTTTAAAATATCTGAATGTCATTATTTATATTTTAAAAATAGGAATTTTTTGATTACTTATGATTTTGTTGGAAAATAAAATGATCTGGGAAATTTTTTCAGTTTTAGCCTAGTACTTAGTCAAAATATAAAAAGCTGCATTTGGTCAGGAGCGGTGGCTCACGCCTGTAATCCTAGCACTTTGGAAGGCCAGCGCAGGTGGATCACAAGGTCAGGAGTTCAAGACCAGCCTGACCAATATGGTGAAACCCCATATCTACTAAATATACAAAAATTAGCTGGGCATGGTGGCACGTACCTGTAGTCCCAGCTACTCAGAGGCTGAGGCAAGAGAACTGCTTGAACCTGGGAGCCAGAGGTTGCAGGGAGCAAAGATCACACCACTGCACTACAGCCTGGGCAACAGAGCAAAACTCTCTCTCAAATAAAAACAAAAAAGCTAGATTTGCCAGTAGAAAATTGTAATTACTTTTTAATGAGGTAAAAGTGCATAAGAATGTTATTACTATGGTACAGAGAAGAAAGTGAACAAGAAAAGGAATTTAAAAAGAGAGAATATGACTACCATATACATACATGAACTGACAAAGAGACTAAAATCTCCCACTGGATATTATGTTAGAACTTGAGCAAAAGCTTCTAAATATACCAAAAACAGAAACAAAACAATTATTTTTAAGAAATAAATTATACAGAGAACTCCTCTGGTTAAGATAAGACTATATATATACATATACACACACACACACACACACACACACACACATATATATATATATATATATATATATAGAGAGAGAGAGAGAGAGAGAGAGAGATCTTCCTGAGACCAATTATCAACCAATTCATCCTGATAAAAAAAAAAAAAAGTCTACAATTCTGGGATATAAAATAGTTTCATTTTGAACATAGTTAATGGAAAGCAACTTTCAAATAGAAAATTTCCGGTTACAGTTGACTCAAACTTTGGAAAGAACTGACCTGTAGCCATGATAACAAGAAGACACCCAGGGACAGTTCTAAATCTAGTCAACTGATCAATGACCACTGGCCTTGCTCACCAACCGATATCAATGTAAGCAGCTTCCTTCTGAAAGACAGTTAAGTAGCAGTTGCTGCTCCATCAGAATAGACAGTGCCTGACCAGTATATGTCTTCCTATAGGAAGCAAAAAATTCCAACTCTGTTCTTTTTATTTCAAATACTGAAGGTTCATAATCCCTTGGAAAGAATTTGTAAGTCCATTAAATTTACCACAGTAATATTTTTTTGATAAAATATCAGTCAGGTTTGCAATTCTTCTGAATCATTTTACCATAATTACAATGATCATAATCTAAAAGTATAGTGAATAACCACAAAATTGGGCTTTTCTCCCTAAATAAAAAAAATTAATATGAAGAACGTAGCTTATGAAGAAAGAGCTAAAAGAATTTAAAAATGCACATAATTACCAGGCAAAATTGTTGCAATGAACTATGTCAAACATTTTTTAAGTAATAATCAATCAGTCAATCAATATACCCAGGATAAACTCCGTTCACTCATTTAATAAGTATTTATTAGGTAGCTACATCTGATATGCTAGGCCTTTTTCTCTTTTCCTGAGACAGAGTCTCACTCTGCTGCCCAGGCTGGAGTGCAGTGGTATGATCTCGGCTCACTGCAACCTCCGCCACCCGGGTTCAAGTGATTCTCCTGCCTCAGCCTCCTGAGTAGCTGAGACTACAAGTGCTTGCCACCATGCCCAGCTAATTTTTTGTATTTTTAGTAGAGAGGGTTTCACCGTGTTAGCCAGGATGGTCTCGACCTCCTGACCTCATGATCCACCTGACTCGTCCTCCTAAAGTGCTGGGATTACAGGCGTTAGCCACCACATCTGGCCACTAGACCTTTTTCTAGGCAGTGAAGATATGGTAGTGAACAATAAAGATCCTATTCATGAGAATGAGATAAACACACAATAACAATAGACAGATAAGGCAAAATATGCAGTACGTTAGAGGAGAAAAACTAAAGCAGAAAAATAAAATGTTTATATGTTTGAGGGGAAGAGTGGTGGGAAAGTTGGGATGGCCAGAAAAGTCCCTGCTGAGAAAGGGGATTTTAAGTAAAGGACTGAAAGAATGGGAAGAGTAAGCTAGGAGGATAGCTGAAGAAAAAGCCTTCCAGACACAGGTAACAGCCAAATACAGAGGCGTGCCTGGAGTCTTTAAGCAATAGGGATGGATAAGAAATAGCAAGAAGTTCAGTGTGGCTGAAGCAGAGCAAAGCAAGTAAGAAACAGAAGTTTAAGCAAGAGAGATAATGCGCCAGATGCTGTACCACCTTTTAGTTATTAGGAGGAGTTTTGACACATACTCCGAGTGAAATGGGAGATAATCAGAAGGGTTGGGGCAGAGGAATGACACAATTTGACTTATGTATTAAATACATCCACTGAGTTAAGGATTTAAAGGAATTTTTTTTAAACCAGGACAATCAATTACCAGTCTATAGTACTAATCTAGACTAGACAATGGTGGCTCAGATGTACAAGATATAACTGGCTTCTGGATATAATCTTCAGGGAGACCTGACAAGATTTACTGAAAGATTAGGTGTCAGGTGTCAGAGACAGAGAAAGATGAGTCAAAAATGACACCGAGGTTTTTGGCAGAGCAACTGGAAGAGTTGCCATTAACCAAAGAAGGAAAGACTACATGAGGTGTAGATTTGAGGAAGGACATCAGTAACCCAATTTTGGATCTGACAAGTGTGTGATACCCAATAACTAACTAAAGAGAGATGTCAAGTAAGCAGACTGACATAGAGCTCTGGAATGAAGGAGAGAGATCTGAGCTGAAGACATACATTTGGAAATCACTAGCACATACACAGCAGGAAAAGTCACGGGGGGCTGTGGGTGGTGGCCCACACCTGTAATCCCAACACTGGGAGGCCGAGGCAGGTAGATTACCAGAAATCAGAAGATTGAGACCAGGCTGGCCAACATGTGGAAACCCTGTCTCTACTAAAAATACAAAAATTAGCCAGGTATGGTGGCACACATCAATAATTCCAGCTACTCAGGAGGCTGAAGCAGGAGAACTGCTTGAATCCAGGAAGCAAAGGTTGCAGTGAGCTGAGATCACACCACTGGACTCCAGCCTGGATGACAGAATGAGACTCCGTCTCAAAGGAAAAAAAGAAAAGAAAAACGAAAAAGTCATGAGAAAGAAGATTGAGGACTGAGCCCTGGGAAACAACAACATGCAAAAGGTGAAAGATGAGGAGGAGCAAGCAAAACAGACCATGATGAATGGACCAGAAAGGCAGAAGGAAACGCCTGAGGGAGTGAGGTCCTGAAGGCCAAGTGAAGCTGCTGTTACGGAGGAGATGTCCTCCAATGGGTCAAATATTGCTGACAGATTAAATGAGGTGTGAGAAAAAAATTCCTAGATTTATTACAGAAAAAAAAACAGTGATAACCCTGAGAAAAACAATTTTGGAGCAGTGCTGAAACTGAAGACTTCTGGCGAGAAACCAAGAGTGAATGGAAAGAAAACTTGAGTTTGTGAGTTTAGATAGTTCTTTTAAGAATATCATACTTAGGAGTCATGACTATGAATGATGTAATTTTCTTCCACAGCCATGGAATAGTGATAGATAAGAAACAGCAGTTTTCAAATTTTACATAAATGGTGCAGTTTTCAAATTTTATATAACAATTATATATTTTAAAGGTTTTAAAAATTATACAGTATGGCATTTTAAAATGCCAGATCAAGGTATTAAATTCTTAAAATTATAGAACTAAACGATCCCTTGAACATTTCTAGATTACATAGTTGATTATCATTTTGTTCAGGCTTATAGAGACTAAGGAATACTAAAAGTTACAAGGGGATTATTTCTTGCTTGATAAAAATCAGCCAATTCTAAGACAGTTGATACTCATCAAATATAGAAAGTAACTGATCACAGTAAAATACTGAGTTCTGTTAACAGGAATAAAATAGAAAACATGCAGAAAATAATCTTATTTTATAAGTGAAATTTTAAAAATTATATGAATTATAATTATATGAATTATATAAATGAAAAAATTATATGAAGTCACTGTTGAAAAATATGCAACAATCCTGCATGATTTGCACATGTACCCCAGAACTTTAAGTACAATTTAAAAAAATCAATAAAAGTTAAAAAATATATATGGTGAGTAGAATACTGAAATATATTCTTTTTTCAAAAGAAGAATAATGTCACACATGCAGAGCACTTTTACAAATAAGATTCACTGAATTAACAGCACCTTCCTTTTAGCACAGGGGTCAGCAAATTAGCACTTGTGAGCCAAATCCAGCCCACTGCCTGTTTTTGCAAGTAAAGTATCTTGAAACACAGTCATGCTTATTCACTTTATAATCCATAGAGTCAATTAGCTGGGTGTGATGTTGCACACCTGTGGTCCCAGCTAGTAGAGAGGCTGAGGTGGGAGGATCGCTAGAGCTGGGGACGTCAAGGCTGCAGTGAGGCACAATCATGCAACTGCATTCCAGCCTGGGTAAGAGTGAGACCCTGTCTCAAGAAAATAAACACATACAGTTCACAAAGCCTAAAATGTTTACTAACTGGCTATTTGCAGAAAGAGCTGGCCAACTCCTGGTTTAGTAGATCAAAGATCCTTTTACATATTTTCACAAGTTTTATCCAATATATTGAAATGTTTATATGAAGTATAGATCCCCATGTGCAATCCCTTGGCAATATTCAAAGTGAGGGTCCACTATTTCAGCACTCAGGCACTGACAGCAAAAATTTAATAACTAGCAATCTTGTGGCTAACAAGGTACCATGTCAATGTAGCATGTAGCTTCCACTTGCAACACAGCAGATATTACAAGAATTCTAACAAAATTGTCTTAAGATGTGTCATCAAACTAAATGCTTTAAATACATGTTAATTGTGAAATCACCCGTACACTCTAGATCTAACCACAGTTTTAAAAAATGGTTGCAGACCATATTCTTTTCTCAGTATGAAAACTGAGGTATTTCCTATTGTTAAGGATTTAAACTAGCCCCAACTTTTTGATATAGTAATACTACAATAAATGTCCTTATACATATGTAACATACCTGTACAAATATCCTTAACATACATATATATCCTTACTATATGTGTTTGTGTAAATATGCTACTAAATCAACACTCAAAATGTATTTACCAACAGTGTAAGAAAATGTCTTTTCAATGAGACACCTCTTTTTCAATGAGACCATTTCCTTTGCAGCAACACAGATGGAGCTGGAGTCCATTATCCTAAGCAAACTAAGGCAGGAACACAAAATCAAATGCCACACATTCTTACTCACTAGTGGGAGCTAAACAATGAGAACTCATGGACACAAAGAGAACAACAGACACTGGGGCCTACTTGAGAGTGGAGGGTGGCAGGAGGGAGAGAACCAAAAAACTACCTGTTAAGTATTTTGCTTATTATGTGGCTGATGAAATAATCTGTAGCCCAAATCTCCATAATACATATTACCTATATAACAAACGTGCACATGTACCCATGAAGCTAAAATAAAAGTTCACTAAAAGGAAAAGAAATTGTCAATACTGGTTATTTTTCAAATAAATTAATGAGTGGAAAAAACGATAACTCATTGTTTGCTGACTTTCATTCTTCTGATAACCAGACAAATCTTAATATCCTAGTAAAAGTATAAAATTTGTTCATCATGAATATTATCCCAAATTAGGATTTGTTTGATAGCACATAGTTATCTCTTGTTAAATGTTGCCATAGGCTTACTTGTGATACTCTTCATTCTCTGTGCTAGAAAATTGCTGATTTTCAGGTTTGCTGCTCCTTCTTCGTTGAATTAAGCCATAACCACCATTGCCAGGAGCAACACCATTAGTCAGGTTTTCGGATAATCCCACATTATTACTTCCATGCTTCTGCATTTCTTCTTCAGCCTTGAGTGGAAGCTTGATATTAAAAATGGTTGTTGTTTTACTGAATAAAAAGAACCTTTTTATTTTAATTATTTTATCACTTGACCTCAGTTTGTCATTATTTTAGTCATTAAAAATATTTCACACTTAAATTTGATCATATATACGGAACTGTTACCATATAATTTTAAGATGTAATTATTATATCATTAGTATATCATTGAAATTTTTGTAAAGTTTGCTTTATTTCTATTTGAATGAATAAAACAATTTTCTAAAATTTCAAAAAGGGTCCTCCTTCATTTTGTGCTTTTATTCCCAACCACTCTTCAGAATCTAATATAAACATTTACCCCATTTGACTTGTGGAAACACACAAATAAAAAGACAAAGATACAAAATGTGTCTTCTTCTGTCTTTACCATCTGGATTTTCCATTAAACAGTCAGATTTAGAGGATGAGAAATTGACCTCAGGGTCAGGAATAGAAAAGATTTCCCTTTTCTGCACTAAGATATACTTCTCCCCGACTGCCTTTGATCATTTTTTTTTCATTTGATTCCTGGGATATCAAAAACATGAAGGTCCTCACTGAAACATGGGAACCAAAGTTTGCCACAACACAAGGATCAGAGTGAAACTGCTGAGGTGTTATCGAGGAATTCCAGAAAATGAAATGCTCCCCAAATTTCCCATTCAATAGCCATAAAATTTTCTAGCTGGAGGATATACGGAATAAGAAATTATCTTTTTTAGCCACATTATCTATTGATAATCAGACTAAAACCAAGAAAGATAAAATGATTGAGCCGAAGCTCCTCAAGTGGCATTACCTAGCATTTTACAGCACCATTCAGGATTATTCCATAATGACGAAGAAGATCTCTAGGGTTTGTCTCTCTTTAAAACTCAGTGTACAGAACTCAGCTTTTTGAGTTAAATACTAAATTTTTCACTGATGATTTATGCTGCTACATGATAGAATCATATATGCCTAAACTTACTACACTTTGTTCAACAACATAACGTAAAAATCTAATTCAACAGAAACATTTAAATATAAAGTTATACCTCTCTATCACAATCCTTATTTATGTCTGGTTCTTGAGACATTTTCTGCAGATGCAAAAATAGAAGATTAATTTGCTTGTTGTATTTCTCAGATGTGTGCTCTTTGGGAGTGCATGTTTTTAAAATAAATAATTTTATTCTTAAGTAATCAAGTATGGACAATGAAAAATTAGAAAATAATTAAAATTTACCTATTAGAATAATTAAATAAAAATTAAATAATTAAAATTAAGAATTAACTTTTTAATGTACATTTAGCTACTGCCACATCACTGGCTTCTGACTAACTCATGAAAAATAACACACCTTAGCCAAAGGGAGAAGAAAAACATGAACCAGCAAACTTAACTTTGCCACCATTTGTTTGATTAAACTTAATTATTTACATGTTAAATCTACCAAAAATGAATTAGCAAATGATTTATAGTGTTGCAAAGGCTTCCTCACTTGAAAAGATTTTACTTCACCATACCCTAACTAGTGAGCCCCTACTGTGCATTTAAGTGCTTTTTTAAAAGATTATAAACTGGAGGGTAGGCAGGCTTTAAATTATTAGGAGCTGAAATTAACAGCAAACAGAAAGAAATGCAAATATTTAAATTTGAATTAAAATTATACACTGTAATATGATAGTGTTATGTATCTAGACTGCCTGCTTAAATCCAGTTCTAATATATTCTGACAGGTACTAATGAGAGTGGATAAAAATGTTTAATTAATATGTACTGATTTTCTGAAACTTAAGTTAGAATATTATTCTGTTTGTACATTAACACAAAAGGTCCCATTCTGCAAGATATAATCCATGTTAACAGGCAGTTGGGTTGCTTTTATGACCTGGTTCTCTCTTTGAACAGAAACCCTGAGGTCAATGAGAGGCAGAATGCATCTTTTACCTTGGCATCAGTGACTGGCAATATAAAACTGCAGATTTTCAATCACTGGCCATGATTACTCCTTTACCATGAATCCAGCTCAGGGACCATCACCGTTACACTGTTCATAATTTCAATTGCTTAATAATATTATCCAATGATTGATGTTACTTTCTTTATCATGTTAGAGTGTTGTAAAAATAAAATAACAAAGTTCTGGACTTTTTTTGTCTCTATTCCAAAGAGAAAGATTAGCTATAAACTAATCAAGAAGGCAAATATGAATTTATTTATTTATTTATTTATTTATTTATTTTTTGAGATGAAGTTTCACTCTTGTTGCCTGGGCTGGAGTGCAACCGTGCAATCTTGGCTCACCGCAACCTCCACCTCCCAGGCTCAAGTCATTCTCCTGCCTCAGCCTCCCGAGTAGCTGGGATTACAGGCGCCCACCACCACGCCTGGCTCATTTTTGTAGTTTTAGTAAAGACGGGGTTTCACCATGTTGGTCAGGCTGGTCTCAAACTCCTGACCTCGTGATCCGCCCACCTCAGCCTCCCAAAGTGCTGGGATTACAGACATGAGCCACCGCACCCAGCCCAAGAACATTTTAAATAAGAATATTCTAAATTTAATAGTGGGTTATAATGTTTAAGTTAAATATTAAATATTAGAATATGTTGATTCTTCTGTTAATAAGGTTGCTGAATTTATTAAAATAAATTTTAACAATATACTAAAATATTCTTTAAAAAAAACAATCTATTGATTCTCAAAGCCTAGTCTGAAAGGTAATTTCATTTGGACTATCTAATATTATTAAAGCAAAGAAAACAATATTAAACCCAAAATTTAAATTGAAAATTTGACATGCCTCTGGCTGGCTATTTTCACTTCCTTTAAGCCTTTGAGGCTCTTCCTCTGATGTCATCTTTAAGTCTTGTTCTGAAGAGAAATCCATATATTCAGTTAAAATGAACTGCTTAGAACAATTAAAAATTACTGCCTTTATAAAAACAGATTTAAGACATTTCATTTTGTTTCATAAATTGAGCATTTAAATGAAATTTAATCTTTCATGAAGTAGTTACTTAAGAAATAATTCTCCAAAACTTCAACAAACCACTTGGAGAGATATCGGATGTCACTAGATTCAAGACATTCAAATATGTCAAACATTCACTCACAAATTCATCCACCCAACATAAATGAACAAAACCAAGAGAAACACAACTTTAAAATACAGAACACAAAAGGTAACAGAGTATATTGTTCTCCACTTCCTAATAGTACCTTATAATTGCTTTCCAAAATCACTGACACATTTATTAGTGTGGAATGTCTTCCTAATACCTAAAATGTTTCCCTCCACTATTCTGACAAGTTTTTTTCATCTTTTAAAACAATGCTATGTGAAGTCTTCCTCGATTCTGCATGTCTTTCCCCTGATAAACAGGTACCTCCTTCCTTGAGGCTGCCTTAGTACTTTACTGATTTTTCTACTGCATCTTTACCACCTGAACTGTACATTATTGTTCCATGTCTGTCCCCTCTCCTCCAAGACTGAAGGGGACAGTCTTGCATGTCATCTTTGTATAAACAGTCTTTATTTTACTCAGCAATTTTTTATTGAGTCCTGCTATACATACATACTAGGTGTTAGGGTTGAAAAAGAATGAAAATAAAGCATGTCAGGGATGGCTTTTATAGAAATCATGCACAAGTGGAGAATTAAATATTGAGGCTCGCCAGAGTAAAAGAGGTAGAGGGCAGGAAAGGATGACAGCATGCCAGGAGGCAGCAAGATAGGGAGTAAGGCCTGAAAGAGTCAATGTATTTGCCTAGAATAGAAAGATGAGTGAGTAGGGTATTACCAGCCATTCAGTAATGCCAGAGAAAGGGCACACAGGGAAAACAGCTAAATATGGAGAGTAGGGCAGAAGTCAGATTATGAAAGCCTTATTGTAATTTTAAGATGCTTGGACTTTAATGTTTAAGAGTGGCCCCTGGTCCTATCTGCATTAGATATTGATCACTTTAAATGCAAAAAACCAATATTCCTAGTGAACCATTATTCATTAACACAAAGTAATGGATAGCTCATGTGGACATGGCTGAGATGACACTATGCAGAAAATTCTCAATAATTCTTATAAACACTTGGAAAGTCAATTCTATAATAAAGTCAGAGAAATTATAAGAAATCACTTAATATTTGGTTTGGAAAGGTGCTTTTTAAAGCTATAGTGTATATGTATATATATGTGTGTGTGTATATATATATATATGTTTTATATATATACATATAAAAAAAAAACTAATAGTTGTGAATTCAGAGCAGTGAAAATAAAGCAAAGAAACCACACTGTGTTTGAGTTCACAATCTTTAAATTCCTATCTAGTTTTCCCATCCAGTTCCTAATTTCTAAATATAATCTTGGTACTCACTCTCAAGTTTATGTTAAATACTAGCCTATACAAATATCATTCAGGACATAGGCATAGGCAAGGACTTCATGACTAAAACACCAAAAGAAAAGCAGCCCTGGTGATGTTGTGTTGTGAGAACAAAATGTTTGGAGTTGCTGCAAATTAGCCAACCATGAAAGGAGATACGAACAAGACACTGCCAACAGCACAAATGAAAGAGGGACAAAAGGGATCCTAAAATATCACTGAACAACAAGAACAACTCTGGTTCCTACTGTTTTAGCCACTGCTCATTAGTCTTTGCAGCCCAAAGCATTCTACCTGGTAAATTTCCCATGGCCCACAGGGTAAGAGCTACTTATTTCTTTAGTATTAAAAAGTCGATCATAAACTTGCCTTAGCTAAGTATTCACCTCATTCCCAACCTCTCATATCTCACACTTTTCGAACTAGCAAAGTGAACTACTCAAAAACCCTGCAAAGTTCACTCAAGCATCTTGTCTTTTGCATTTGCTGCTCTTCCTCCCAAATGGGCAGTCTCATTAGATGTTTCTTCTGCCAAACCCACAATCTTGTTACATGTTCCTTCTGCCAAACATCATTCTTCTGCTTCTTTAACCTAGAAAAATTCTACTCACTCTGTATCCTTACCTTAAATCCTACCTACTATTTTTTAAAGCTTTCATTTCTCATCACATATGTCTGGCACATAATAAATATAATGTATAATAAATCATAATTATAAGCTTCCAGTGGGCTTCTAACACACAGTAAGCACTGAATAGAGTAGCAAAATAATAAAAATGACAATGATAATAACAAGCTCCTGTCTGTATTTTTAATTGTTTGCGTTCTGCAGGTTTACAAAAATGCTTAGTATCTAAAAAACATTTTATAGTTATTTGTCAAGTGGACAAGTAAAAACATAAATAAAAATGTTTGCTTTGTAAATTATGTTGAAAAAGCACAAAAATAAAGTAGAGACGGCTCTATTCTATTATGAACTCCCTAAAGATCAAAACTACCTCTGCTCCATCTTGGTCTCCTACAACCTATAAAACCTAACTTACAGAAGCTCTTTGATAAACATATGGCTAAATTAAAGGTGTCCTCATACAGTTTGAATTATACAATGTATTAGGTGTCCACATCCAGATAGCATACTAGCATTTTTGTTATTGTGAAGCATTTTTGTACTTTTATTATCATCTGCTGAGCCTAGAGTTGAGCAATTTGTGTATTTACCATGAAAATCTTTTGATAAATGGTGGCAGAGCACCTTGTTTTAACAAAATTACTGTTATCATGACAACCATCATGTAGAAGAACACATCTTGTCCCAACAAAGTAAATATATCTCTTTCAATTTCAAATCAGGAAGAATGAGGTCAGTAATAGTCAGACCTTGTTGGTAACAAGCATATGTAACATGACCTGGGCTCCATTGTTCTTTTGTGATCAAAACTTCCTTCCTTTTACTTTTTTGTCTATGGTAGGACCACCCAGAGCAGGCATCCACAACTCCCAGGCCACACACTGGGTACAAATCCATGGCCATTTTGGAACCACGCCACACAGGAGTAGGTGAGCAGCAGGTAAGCCAGGGAGGCTTCATCTGTGTTTACAGCCATGCCCCAGGGCTCATCTTACCACCTGAGCTCCACCTCCTGCCAGATCAGTGCCAGCATTACTCATTGGAGCATGAACCCTGTTGTGAACTGACCATATGAGGGAATCTACGTTATGTGCTTCTTACGAGAATCTAATGCCTAATGATCTGTCACTGTCTCCCTTTGCCCCCAGATGGGAACATCTAGTTGCAGGAAAACAAGCTCAGAGCTTCATGATTCTACATTATGGTAATGATACATAATGTATCATTATTTCATTACAGATTACAATGTAATAAAAATATAAAGTAGCACAACAAACATAATGTGCTTGAATAATTCTGAAACCATCTGCATTTTTTCCTAGTCCATGAAAAAATTGTCTTCCACAAAACCGATCTCCCATGCCAAAAAAGGTTGGGGACAACTGACTTAAAGTAATTCACTACCCTACAAGCCAGAAGAGAATGGGGGCCAATATTCAACATCCTTAAAGAAAAGAACTTTCAACCCAGAATCTCCTATCCAGCCAAACTAAGCTTCATAAGTGAAGGAAAAATAAAATCCT